>NC_136600.1:15292234-15362234 GCF_910589615.1 Taurulus bubalis | reverse complement strand
ACACACACACACACACACACACACAGTCAAATAAAGCTCAGCTCCAGTGCATCCCGGGCCCCTGAGAGTTTCCCACCTCTCGCTCTCTGTTCTCCTGCGCCAACATTAAGCCCGTCTCTTCTCATAAAGTGGCAGCGCCTAAAGCACCTGTGACAAATTGGCAGCCACTTTTGCCTGAGTTTGTACTCCATGTACAGACCCTGATGGCAGATAACTCCCGCAGAGGGAAGGTTGACACGAAATGAGAAGGAGAGAGACAAGGGAGAGCACTGGTAGTTTTTCTGCACCTGCGATAAAATGGTTTCTTTTCTGCCGACTCATCCTTTACAACACACATCCTTCAGCGCTCCCACCTTGCTTCCTCCCCAGTGCACCATGGGAATCCCTCTGGGGAGGCTAGGAGCCAACTAAACCAATATTCCGTTTATCTGACTGGTTGTGGTAGTGCATGTTAACCTGCATTCGACCTCCATTGCCCTTCTTGTCTCCCTTTTCATCCCTCCATCACTTCCTCCCACCCTCTCTCCCCCTTCCCTCCTCCCTCCATCCATCCCCACCAACTCCTCATGCAGTTACACTCACTGCTCGTTGTGCTATATTCTAAGAAACCTCAGCCTTCTTTGAGTAAAGACACTGAACTGCAGCTGAACCGAAAACAGAGGGCAAACTGGTGGCAAGGTGAAAAACCGTTGAAAGGGTGTGGGAGGAGTGGAGAGAGGAAGAGGAAGTGGACAGGAGGTGTAAAAGAGGCGAGAACAACGGGCTGAGTAAAAGAGAGGACGGATGTCGAGGAAAGGAATGGGGATTTAGAGAGTAAAGGCAAGGAGAGAGAATAACTGAAGAGAAGACAACGAGAGATGGATGGAGAGGTTGAAATAGTTGTGACTGAAACGTGTAAGAAAAAGTTTTGCACAAGAAAAGCAGCAACAATGAGGCTGTATCTTTTTTTTATCGCAAGTCTTTAGGAATAAGCAAAGAGCTATGTTACAAAATGAGATATTCACAGTTTGAAAAAACCCCCCACCTACAATAACAACGTGGGTTCTGGGAAGAAGAAAAAAGCACTCTGTTTTAGAGTTATGAGTCATATTAACATATTCTACAGAATGCAATCATATTTATTTTCAATACTTAGTGATGAATTTGGTATTCAATCATCAGAAGATATAATTCACTTCAGCCTTATTGGTTTATTCACATTAGCATTGATGTATAGCAAACACACAGTTTTATAATAATCAAACATTTACAAAGACTTGTATCACTGGAAACATCGTAGCCTGAATGAAGAAGTTCATTTGACATTTCTTCTGAGAGAATTAACAACACGTTAGTTAGATTATTAGCTGTGGCATAGAGGAAAATCAAAAGTGACTTTTCGGCATCTGCAGATTAATATGATGGCTGAATCAACATCTCGGAGCTCTTTGAGATAAGGTTTGAAACAATCTGCCTCGTGGGCGAGTACATACTTTTTTTAACTACAGCGAACCACCACTGATACGGGGATACAGCAGGAGGATTTAGGAAGCTGATTGCTGGAAATCCGTGGAGCAGAGCAAAGGAGTTGAAGCCTGGCTTATGTTGGTTATGTGGATTTCTGGTCTTTTATGGATTTTGGTCAAAGCAAGATTCCTTGCTTTAAATGTAGCCCTTTTATAATAAGAGAGGATAAGAAGAAGAAGGAAAAAACAGCAAGATAAATCAAATTGATGACCAGCACGGAGAAACGGCATGAAATAAAAAAGATAAATGATGAAATGTAGGAAAGACGAAATGGCAGACAGAAGATCAAATGAAGAAGACAGCTAAAAAATGGTGAGGGAGGAAGCTGAGGAGGAGGGAAAAAGACAGAACATTTTTCTACAGAGGTGGCACCGCACATCAAAGCTCGACATGTCTAACCTTCCAGGATAGCGGGAGAGAGAGAGAGACAGAGAGAGAGACAACGGGAGCGGGAGAGAGGGTGCGGATGTCACCTTTCATCTTGCCACTGTTGCCACCCTTGATGCCGGTGGAAAGCTGCCATTATGTGTGCTGTTTGATGCAGTGCTTGTACAAGAGTGCGTGATTGTTGTGTGTGCATGTGAGAGAGAGAAAGAGAGTGTTAGTGTGGTAGATAGATGAGGGGGCGCTAACCAAAAGCAGCCCAAAAATGTTACATAATATATCATGCTTCTACTCTCTCCATCCATCCATCTGCTTCTGAGCTGCAATTCAGGTGCTTGGGTGCAATGACAGGAGCATTCAGAAGGGGGAGAGCAGCCTAAATAAAATGAAAAAAGGTAAATCTGCTGAGTGACAGTGGTGTAATTAGGCCACGGATTGGATGCAAAACCATAGAAGCCTCTAATGATGAGCTGGCATTGCTGCCGTCCCATTAAAAATCCCCAAATTCTAATTTTGTCCCTGTTTGACTGCAAGTTTACTCAGTTGTTTCATGAGTGGATTACGCAACATTAACACACATCGAAAACCTTGTTTTCAAAAAATGTGCTTCAAACTCGGGAGAAAGTTGGCCAATTTGTCACATTTTCTGAAAAGTAACTATCGTGGTAACAAGATTTCCAGTGATGTTCCAAGCGCCACTGTCGTCTTCTTTGAGCCACGGTGTGCAGCCTATCTGGGTCAACCTTCATTAAGAATTCAGCAACCACCAGTGAATCGAGGTGCAACATCTTGGAAAGCTTGTAAAGACAACAAAAGCCCCTTACCCACATCGTCCTCCCGCCTCTGATATCTCCGCTCAAGCAACAAGCAAAGTTGATTTGCCTGAATCTTAAATGCAACAAATGTTACCATGTAAAATGCAAGATTTCAACACATTGCAGTAATGCTTTGCAGTGTGTCTGTTGTCTTTGTCTCCTTTACATCAGCTTGTATTGTGGAATTCATTCAGTTGTCAAAACATCTCAAATCTTTATTTATTGCATTTGACTGTTAAAGTTACTCTGAATTCCCAGAGAGAGAATTGGGTCACAGGGGACAAGATAAATTGGTTCTTTACAAGCGATAGTCTGAATAATTATGTTGCTGACTAGTATCCAAGCGCGGGAGCCTACGTTTTCTTGAGGAATCAATATCTCTGTTGCATTGATTCAGGAGGAGGTTTAGCAGAGGTTTCCTGCTGTGTACCGAATCAGGAAAACAAATAAAGCCGAAAGACAGATGAGACAAGCGTCAAGATATAATGGGTCTGTCGCCCAGTGCCAGAATAGCCAGACTCCAAAGACACTGGGAAGATAAAAGGATCGATAAAATTTAAAAGATTTCTCAAAACAATAACATCTAAACACAAGAACGAGAAATATAACAAACAAAAGATCTATTGAAAGAAAAATTATTCGTAGCAGTGAACAATTACCTGGGAAACTACAACTGGGAATGAAAACAATGGAGAAAAGGAATCAATGGAGCAAACTTTTCAAGCACACACAAAAACTTGCAACATATAATTAACTGTCAGTCAACTACTCACCATACACCAGTAGGGTGTAATGATCGGCAGCGCGTCCATAGTTGTTCTGGGCCTGGCACAAGTACGTCCCGTTGTGTGATTGGCTGAGACGGGAAATCTGGAAGGTGGGGCCAGAAATCTCGGCCCTCTCGGGTAGGGTTTCATTAATCTTAGACCACTGAATGTTCCTGGGCCTGACGAGGAGACAGAGAGAGGTTTGATGTTTAAAAGCACTGAAACGATATGCCAATCAATTCCTTTGGCTTTAGATAATTGAATAATTGTTGAAAGCAATTTTCATAGAAAAAAGTCAGACATTTTCTGTTTCCAGCTCCTCTGCTGTGAAGATGCTTTACAGAACAGTAAACTGAGTATCTTTGGGCTGTCGGTTTGAAAAATCTCATCATTTGAGGATGTCATCTTTGGCTCAGGGAAATAGTTATGTATTTCTTTTAACATTTCATAGTTAATCAATTGAAAAATGAATACACAGAGTCGTAGGCAATTTTAATTATGATTAGCTTTACCAGTTCAATTTAGAATTCCAATTTAAAAAACTTTGACCCTGATTCACACAGCCTCACACATGAATTCACACTCATATTGGCAAATATTCAAACTGAATCCTGCAACGTTATTATGTTCAACCTCTTCCGTATGCCATTTAAATGCTGTGAAATTGTACATAAGTAATTGTACTAGTATTTTCTATTACCTCTACAACCACAGGTGTTCTGCAGGAATGCATTACTTAGTAATATGTTGACTTTTTTTCAGAAGCAAGCAGAGCACTTTGAAATACAAGCAGGCAGTATAATTCAAGTCTCATGTATCCAGTCGTATGTTCATAAATTCTCAAAAACATGCGGCATCACTTAAACCTTACTATTTAAAACACTTCGACCTCGTAACGCGCCTGCCCAGGTGTGAGACTGTGCTATGCCGAAGTGAAGTAAGTAAAACAGCGGCCCCTATTTACTTCAATTCATTAAGATCTTTCTCTGTTTCTCCCACCCTGGAGGCATGTGAGAAAAACAAAGTTCTCGTCAAGAATTTTAGGTAACATAGGGTGAGTAATTGATATCCAAATGGTCATTTTGTGGGCAAAGTATTCCTTTAAACACATTTAGTCAAACTGGAGGTGCTAAAGGGTATTAAAAAAGTAAAAGAAGTAAAAGAAGACAAGGGATTGAAGCACAGACACCGGGGATGCTATAAAAAGAAAGGTGAAGAAGGAGCGTAAAGAATCCCGCAGGGGCAAGTTGACATGAGAAGAAAGTATAAAAAGGGCTTTGGGAAGGAGAGCTGCATTCTGACCAATTATGAGGAGACGGATGGTCAGAGGGCGGTGATGGTGTGAAAGGTTTGGCAGGAGGGAAGGGAGGGCAGATGAGAGAGAAATAGGGTGTCAGATGTGCAGAGTGGAGAAAAAAAGAAGGGTGGAAAGAGTGTTGCTAGAGGAGAGAGATGAAGAAACGGTGTGCCGGGAGATGAAGGGAAGGAACAGGCAGACAAAATGAATTGGTCATGAAAGACGGGAAGGCAAAGCAGACAGGAGGTGCGAGGATTACTGAGACATCCTGGCGAACAACACTGAGAGTGTGTGTGTGTGTGTGTGTGTGTGTGTGTGTGTGTGTGTGTGTGTCTGGCTGAGTGTCATGGCTCATGCCACCCTGGCCAGATTACAATCCTGACTCATCTAGTTTCTAATCCCTTAGGACGTTTAATTAAACCTCTTTCTTGCTTAGTCACACACACACACACTCTTTCAATCATCCAACACACATTAACAGAATCTCCTGAGGTTTCTCTCTCTCTAGCACACACACACACACACACACACACACACACAGTAATTTCTTCAAACATTAACACACGAATAAGCGGGTAATTAAGCAAAATGACAAGACATCATATCCATCTCTCCTCCTAATAACAGACAAACAATGAGTGTACCCTCCACCAAAAGGACGTGGCATATAATTGGTCATTAATATTTAACAGGCACTTAACAGGCCAGAGAGCAAGCGGCAGGGCGACAAGGGGACAGCAATGTGTGTATGAGTGTGTTTGTAGTCCAGTGTGAGATGAGGGTCAGAGTCCAGAGTGGCCCACTTTCCCATCTCTCACTGTCACATACTTGTGCATGCACACACACACACACACCACACACACACACACACACACACACACACTCCCACACACACACACACACACACACACACACACACACACACACACACACACACACACACACACACACACACACACACACACACACACACAGTCCCCAACCAGCCGTTACAAAGCTTTAGTGGGGCTCTAGCCAATACACTTCTCAGCCAGTCACTGTGGGATTTCACTTAAGTCATCACACACACACACGCACACGCACACACACACACACACACACACACACACACACACACACACACACAGACACAGACACACACACACACACAGTTTGGCCGCATGAAGCTTTACTGGGAGCTTTAGTGGACTTGATGCCCACAGACAGACGGACCATCTAGGGGAGGGCTTAAGAGCTTAGGACCCAATACCCTTCTGGAAAGTGCACAAAGGGCTGCGAACACACTCGAAAAAAGGCTTTATTTCATAGCTGGATCTTAAAAGTCTTGAATGCTGATTGGTTTTAAAAGCTCTACTATCACACACACAGAGTCACATACAAGTTTATGACATGTTCACATTTACGCTCTTCTCGTAACCTCTGTCTTAAGCTTAGTTTCTCTCTGTCCTTCATGCAATACAATATGGATCAGGTGGTTTTTATTTGTCCATCAAACACTAAATGTCAGGTCTGGGTTATATAACTTGATTTAACTTTCTTCAGTGCCTTGGACAAGGTGTCAATTGTACATCCCTTCGTTCCGTTGGTTCGAGCGAAAGAGAGTTCCAGAGAGATGATGTCTAATAATGAGAGGCTCCATTGGGAAATCTGAAGTTTATGAGAATAGCTGTTCATACCTGTCCCAATATATGTTCTACATTGTTTCCCTGTGTGAATTTTTTATTTATTACTTTTACTTTATTAGTTTATTATCAATTTTCTTCTACTTCTATTCTTATCTTTATGTATAAATATAGATTCTGCCGATCTAAAGTTAGGGATCGCCTGCCACAAAAGCTTGATTCTTCAGTCAGATGGCTAAAAAAAGACTACTTCAGTCTTTCATTAGGTTGTAGAAAGTCCATAAAATAGATGTTATTTGTATAAAGGGTTTGCAAAAAGTCCTGTTTTGTACATGATAACAAAATAGGGCAGAAAGAGACAAAGATCCCTTTAAACAACAATTGAATAAGAATAGAAGAAATCTCCGGTCATTGTGAAGAGGAACGGTGAGCTGAGCAAATGTGACCAGTTTTAAATAAGAACAAATATAGACTATTAACTAGGTGTATTAATATACTATTAATATACTAGATGTACTAGGTAGGTATTAATTAGGTGTGTTGCTGAAGCAAAGCTATTCTTAAAATGTTAAAATACAAAGCAGGAGTTTAGTGTCGGATTAGCATCATTGGAATTGATCACAGAATATCAACTGAACATACTGCGGACTAACACTTCACAGTTTAAAGCTATTCAATCTCACCACTGAGTAGACTGCAGGGGACCCAAATCAAAACGGCTACCCACACTATTTAGAGCCCAAATGCAAGCACTGTTGTGGTTTAATAATGTTTTTGGGTCACTTGTGCTTTTTTCGACTGAAAAATAAATAAATCAAAGGGTGTTTTGGGGGAAAAAAGGATTCAAACAATATTCTCCCCTGGCGTGTAACTCTGTGAGGATGTCGAGTAAACATAATCATCCTTTAATCATTTTATTTTTCTACATTTGGGGCCAAAAATATTACAAATGTAAATAACACATTTGGTTTCTGAATTATTCTTTTTTCTATCTTTTAAAGAAGTCATTATAGAAGGAATTTACTCCAGTGTGGAGACTCCAAACCTTTGAACGGCAGTGTGCGACACTGTATATATATGTATATGTGTATATATATATATATATATATATATATATATATATATATATATAAACACTAACCTAAAGGATTATTAGGAACACCATACTAATACTGTGTTTGACCCCCTTTCGCCTTCAGAACTGCCTTAATTCTACGTGGCATTGATTCAACAAGGTGCTGAAAGCATTCTTTAGAAATGTTGGCCCATATTGATAGGATAGCATCTTGCAGTTGATGGAGATTTGTGGGATGCACATCCAGGGCACGTAGCTCCCGTTCCACCACATCCCAAAGATGCTCTATTGGGTTGAGATCTGGTGACTGTGGGGGCCATTTTAGTACAGTGAACTCATTGTCATGTTCAAGAAACCAATTAGAAATTATTCGAGCTTTGTGACATGGTGCATTATCCTGCTGGAAGTAGCCATCAGAGGATGGGTAAATGGTGGCCATAAAGGGATGGACATGGTCAGAAATAATGCTCAGGTAGGCCGTGGCATTTAAACAATGCCCAATTTGCACTAAGGGGCCTAAAGTGTGCCAAGAAAACATCCCCCACACCATTACCCCACCACACCAGCCTGCATAGTGGTAACAAGGCATGATGGATCCATGTTCTCATTCTGTTTATGCCAAATTCTGACTCTACCATCTGAATGTCTCAACAGAAATCGAGACTCATCAGACCAGGCAACATTTTTCCAGTCTTCAACTGTCTAATTTTGGTGAGCTCTTGCAAATTGTAGCCTCTTTTTCCTATTTGTAGTGGAGATGAGTGGTACCCGGTGGGGTCTTCTGCTGTTGTAGCCCATCCGCTTCAAGGTTATGCGTGTTGTGGCTTCACAAATGCTTTGCTGCATACCTCGGTTGTAACGAGTGGTTATTTCAGTCAAAGTTGCTCTTCTATCAGCTTGAATCAGTCGGCCCATTCTCCTCTGACCTCTAGCATCAACAAGGCATTTTCGCCCACAGGACTGCCGCATACTGGATGTTTTTCCCTTTTCACACCATTCTTTGTAAACCCTAGAAATGGTTGTGCGTGAAAATCCCAGTAACTGAGCAGACTGTGAAATACTCAGACCGGCCCGTCTGGCACCAACAACCATGCCACGCTCAAAATTGCTTAAATCATCTTTCTTTCCCATTCTGACATTCAGTTTGGAGTTCAGGAGATTGTCTTGACCAGGACCACACCCCTAAATGCATTGAAGCAACTGCCATGTGATTGGTTGATTAGATAATTGCATTAATGAGAAATTGAACAGGTGTTCCTAATAATCCTTTAGGTGAGTGTATATATACCCACACTGTATATCTGTATATATATGGTTGTGATGAAATACTGAGTTACTATGCTGTTATGATTACAATTACATCCTGATTGTTTTTTTGCGAGAGTAAATTCACATGGGTCATATTTAAACACTCTTGGTTTGACTTCAATTCTAGTTCAAGGGATGGTGCATGCTTAATTGAATGGCCCAAAGGGGGCCTTCATCACTTGTGGAGGGCGGCATGTGGCCGTACTTAATTTTGATAGTCTATTTCCTAATCATTTCCTAGAAAGGAGATGATACAAAGTAGCTATGGATGGTTCCTAGAAAGTACCAACATATCTTGCAGTAATTATAGGGAATACATTGAAGTTTGTGGAGATTAGTAGTACTTGGTAATTAATTGAGGTTTCCAAGGAAGGCCCCTGGAATTATGTGGGACAGTAACTATATAGAAAGAGGTCAACTTAGTGTTCACTGCAACAACACACAATAAAGAGAGATGGGGGAAGATCTCTTGCATGCAGCTGGCTATTTTAAGCTACTTAGAGGGAGATGCTCTCGCTCATATTTCTTTTTTTATTGTAATTTGTGTTGAGGGCTAATAAAGTGCAGATGTTCTCCTTACAGTGAAGGCCTGCTTTACTCTCATACATTTGGTAGCCGTCCAGGAAAAAACACTATTTCATGATGCAGACAGTGGAAAGCTCCACTATAGAAACAATATTTTTGTGTGTGTAGAACATTGAAATAAACAGTATTATGTAATAAAGCTGTCTGCATGATATTCACAGTTCATCTTTCTGATTCATCTCTGTTCCCCATAAATCAAACTTGGTTAGTTGTCATACCAGGACGGACAATGGCTGTATCTGTGTGTGCATCTTAAGACTTGGTTTTAAATCTTCCAAACTGCCCCGCTGCAATGATAATGTAAAGAATATTATTATTTTCATTGTTTTTAAAAATTGCTCTGAGAAAATACAAAGAAAAAAATCACCAGCAAACACTTATAAACACACAGCATGTCTCACAGCAGCACCTTTCACTCTGACTTTTGCGATTATTCTGGGTTTAAGTTAATTCTACACTTGTACTTAAACAAGGTGCTCTGTCTTAAATGTGAACTGAACCAAAGCAAGTAAACAGTTTACCCCCTAACATATTGCCAGAATGAAAGTAGAGCCATGCAGACTAGTATCTGTAACTAAGACAGAGAACACTGGATCCATCATAATACTAGTTTTATGGGATGGGAATTGTATATTCTCTGTTTCTTTCTATTATTTCGTTATGACTAGTCATGTGGCCATCGTGGTTGTAGTTGTTGTCTAGTGTCCCGTAAGCCCATGTGGGCCAATGGTGCAGGATACTAAAATAAACAAATCAATCAATAAATCAATACAGTTGACAGCTGTTGGATGAGGTTACAACCTAAATGTCATTCTCATAGCAGCTCAAAACAATTTCCCAAAACAGTTTTAACGTGAATACTTTCTGTCCCACAAAATGAAGTGTTTGTAAGAATTGGCGTTGAACTTGGCAACCTCCTGCATGTTGCCGTCAATCAAACGCTTTCAGTGTGTCCTTAAGCCGATTTGTCAGGACTCGTTGCAGCTTTTCACGCACAAACGCTTTGTTGAGACAAACCTTTTATACTTTTTGATTATTTTGTCAGGAATTCAGAGGAATGTGAGAAATCGCATCAACACACTGCAATGACATACCAAAAAAAGCCTCACAAGCAGCGTTTTGTGCCAACTGGTAAATGTGCTTTTTTCATTTCTTGTTGAAGGTGAAGCTGAATGCATCTACGATTCAATGTTTTTTTCAAACCACAAACCCTCATCATACCTCCTGAAACCGTGAGATAATGGTTTTGGTCACAATGACTTAACGTTAGATAAGTACCAACGTTACGTGACAAATAAGTCAACGTTTGGTCAGTGGTGTTACTTAAGTTAAGTTAAGTGGCACATGAGTCAACCCTTATAATAACTACGTAAGTTGCATTACTTACCAACGGTGGTCTCCTGGGTGAAAGCACTTGGTAAACTGTTTTTTAAGGTGCAATATAAATAAAGTTACCATATCCACCACGACCTCCTTCCGAAGTGAAGTTTGTCGTAATTGATATTTCCTTTATTACATACAAATTGGCTTTGTGGGATATGAATTAATTACAGTGCATTACTTTTCAAAGGAAGAGCTGCAAAGAGAACATATTTTAACTATGTTTAAAATAGCAAAATAGGCCGTCATTCACAATAGAGGACAGCCAATAGAGGACAGCAAAAGTCAGTCACCCAGAGTCCAGGGAAGTGAAGTTTCCTTTACTGCCGATACCAATACCAATGAAAACATGTGTGCTGTACAGGATACATCTGTTTTTTGTCTGTAGGTGTGCATGTGTTGGGTACCACCATCTTATCACACCTACACACAACAATGTAGAACTTGCGCACACACACACACACACACACACACACACACACACACACACACACACACACACACACACACACACACACACACACACACACACACACTTACAGAGGGTTCCCAGAGACGGAGCAGGTGAGGCTGAGCGAGTCGCCCTCTCGCAAAATGCCAGAGGGAGGAACAATTCTGACTGTTGGTGCAACTGTGGGGAGAGAGAAAGAGATAAATGAGTGTGCATGTCAGAGATAAAAACAAGAAAGGCACAAGAGAAAACAAAATGGACCAAAGGGATCAAAATGGAGTGACAATCAGAGAGAGCAGAAACAAAAATCAGGAATGAGAGTGAGCGAGACGGTGAGGGAACAAAAAGGGGGAACAAGAGAAAAGTGCAAAAGTGTCAGAAGGAAGGGTCTTTAACAGCTGTTTCCAAGGCAACCAGCTGACAATCCCACAGTTGAGACACCTGTTATCATCAGCAGCCCACCGCTCAAGCAGATGCTGTACTGCACTGGCTTCAGTAACGGAGCGATGGGAAGCCAAATCCAGGCTGACAGTTGGTCATTATTACCAGTTCTCTGGCCGGAGGAACCACCATCACTGTTGAATATGAATCATTGTGCTCCATCAACAAACATTAGTGAAGGCTGCATGTGGCAAATGAATTGTCCTCAAAGACTGACGCAGAAGTACTCGCTACATATAAATAATATCACCAACGGTAAATATTTATATGTGCCTGTGGGATGTTTGACTATCCAAAATTGTTGATGTAATATGGGATGAGAGTCACATTATACTGGCAGGAAAACTAATATGAGGAGAGAACAAATGGATTAATTGACTATTTGTTGACGTTGGTGGAGAAAATTATTATTATGCGTACTTTTAGCATCAACTTTCATTGAAAATAAATAATATTGATGGATCAACTGACTGAAAATCTCAATCTGGTGCCTCTCAATTGATGTGAGTTAATTTGTTTTCTGAACTTCAAAAAAGCATTCGCAGATAACAATGAATATCATCATTAAATATGAATCATTACTGAATTGTGAGAAGTCTTTGTTTGCCCTCACATAAAAAAAAGACAGAAAGGTCTCAACTAAAGTAATAGAATTAAACTCAACATGTTTGATGGGATAGAAAAAAACACAATGGATTAACATTTTATATTAATATATTCAATGATGAATTTCATCATACTTTTCCAAGGATATAGATTAGAGCTGTCAAGATTAATCCCTCTTAACCGTCTACAGATTTGAGAAAATATTGTGAAATCAGCTTAAAATAAAAACATGGTTCTATCTGAACTTGTTGCCCTGAGTGAATATTAGAATTAAGCCAATTATAAATGTAAATCTGTCAGTATTTCCACTGTTTGCTTTTGCCTGCCTCAAATGAAGACTTCACAGCATACCAATTTGTGCAAAAATACATCAATCCATCCCATAACAGTACTGGGATCATTGCACCTCGGCAAGTAATGTGACCCAAGTTCTCTAAGCTCATGTTGGTTAGCTGCTTAAACCACAAGACAGGACCAGGGTCTGGCCGCAGGCCTGATTCTGCCAGCTCTCTGCTTGACAAGTTTAGTAGGTATTAGGTTTTAATGAGAGCAGGTCTCATACAGGGCGTCTTTGAATATCCCTGGTAAAACCCTGGACTGTGTATAAATGAGCTTCTATCTAATATTAGAAAGCCACCATTTGAAATATGAGGCTGCTTCACAGGGAAAAAATATTGCTGGCATTTAAGTAAAATATAAAATAAAATTGGCAATGAACATTATTTTACTTGTTGTTTCCAAGGTGGGTAGAAAGCGCTTTGATGTAAAGTGCACACACACACACACACGCACACACACACACACACACACACACACACACACACCTACACACACACACACACACACACACACACACACACACACACACACACACACACACACACACACACACACACACACACACACACACACACATTGCCGGAAGAAGAGACTTACAATTCACATCCAGGCGGTAGTGCCGAATCCTCTTCTGCCCGCCGAGTGCTGGGTGGAACGCCTCGCAGCTCAGCGCCGCCCCGTTGTCTTTCCTTTCTACCGAGATCCGGATGGTGCTGGACACGCTGAATGTCTTCGCGTTGTCCTGCTGAGATACCACACCTGGAGAGAGAGAGAGAGAAAGATGGGATGAGATGATGGAGGGAAAGAAGACAGGTGGGTGGCCAAGAAACATGCCCCTTCTTCCGTTTCCCCTGCTGAGACATCACACCTATGGTGGGAGAGGCAGAGAGACGGGGAGGGAATAGAAGAGACATTTAGAGGAGAGCACAGATGTGGATCGAAGAAGTGAACAGACTGAAAGGAAGAAGAAGTTAGTAACTGATGAATGAGCTTTTTCTCAGGAGCACCAGGTATCCGCAGAGAGGAGGATGAGTGGAGGACGGAATAAGAAAGTAAAAGAGAACGCAATTTCCATCTATATTTCATGGCAATTATGAGCAGCAGAACTGTTTGTTTGCAGATGGCAAATCAACTGAATAATTTGTGTGTGAGCTTGAGTGAAAGAAAGAGAAAGAGAGAGCTATATGGGTAAGGGAGAGAGAGATATGGGGGAGAGCGAGGGATAAAAGAGAGGATATGCATAACCGAATTGAGATTTTAACTGAGCCAGATGCGGCGAGAAGGCGGCGTCAAAGGACCAGGGTGAGAGAAGAAAGTCAAAGGAGAGGCAAGCATAGACAGAGAGAGGGCAGCAAAATTGGCCTGATTGAGAGGGGATGGGGCGAGGAGGGCTTCGGTGAAACAAGTCCAGACATGCAAGAGGACGATAAGAGTGTCATGCCAGATGCAGTGTGGGGGAAAGATGTGAGAATAGAGGCGGAGGGGAGACAGAACGAGGGAGGATGAACAGCCGGGTGACACGGTCACGTATTGGGAGTTTGTGCTTGTTGAGGCAAAACACAAAAATATTACTTATATCGCGCTGAGTTTTCAATTATTGCCGGCGAGTAAATGAGAGCAGGCCCAATCGAAGCGTGAGAGAGGATGGCGGTGGGTGCAGATGAGCAGGAATAGGGCAGCAGAGGGAAGATAGTGTCTTAATTAAAGAGTGCTTACTCATATCTGTTGGGATCTGCCTCTAACCTTTAGTGTCACAGTTCATTTAACTCAGGGCCAAAAGAGAGTGGAGGGAAGGGAAATGCGATGAAATGAGGAAACAGGAAGAAGGGGGAAGAGAGGAGAGCAGGAGAAGAGAATAAACAGGGGGAGGGGAGAAATCCAGAGGAGAGGAAACGAAAGGAGAAGTTAGGAAAAAAGAGGAAATAAGAGGAGAGCAGGAGGGAGGAAAGAGGTGAAGAAAAGAGTGGAGGAGAAGAGGAAGAGAAGGGAGGAAACAGGACGAGGAAAGGAGCGATAGAAAAAAAGATGCGGCGAGAAGGAAGTGTGGCCTCTCTGTCTCTTTGACTATTAAAGCCCTTTGCAACCGATAACGAAGCTGAGGAGCGTCAAGTCTTTGTCACCAGTAAAAATTAAAGGAAAAAAAAAGAAAGGGAGATTAGATGAGAAGAAAGGGAAGGAGCATAGGGGAAGGACAGAGAGGGCAGAGGCAGAATGACGCTGACAGGCGTGTTCTGACAGAAGAGGGGAAGAGACTGGATGAAAGTGACGTTGATCGTCAGACAAAAATAGAAAGTAAAGGAGACGACGGCAAAACATTGCTCAGTACATGTCCCAAAAACTGTTGACACCAGATTATCTCACACTATTTCATCTGGTCTGTGTGATTTATTTGAGGGCGGTGAGTGAATTGATGAATAATAGAACACATTTGGCAGCGACTTTTACTTTTAAACAAAATTGTCTGTATTTATTAATAATCTGAGATGAATTGAATAATAGAAAAAAGAAAATAGCCATAAGAATGAGTCAGAGATGCTTTGCATAAATTAGTCTCCAAGTCCAAGTATTTTCTTGTTCGTGCTTAGTCAACTGTACAAGGTTTTTGAGGAATGAGGAATTAAAATCAAAACATATTATACACAAATGCTGATTTAACGGCGGAGTGCAAAAAATTCATTTCTCGGGGGTCAAACAGACTGAAGGCAAGGGAAAGATTGGTCTCAGATGTATTATTGAGTGAAGTGCCCCTTTAACTGAGAGAAGTCAAGGCAGACAGAGAGTTAGAAAGAAGGATAGATCAAGGTACTAGACTGATGGATGGCTCATAGATTTATCAGAAGCAAAGAAGTGAGGAGAGTTAGATGTTGGCGAATTAAAGTGTCTCTATGTGAAAGTGGGAAAGAAAGAAAAACATTTCATGTAATGGAGTACTTGAGTACTTGTCAGCTATATGCAAATAAAACATATTTGAAATATCATTTTCAAGAGCATAGTGAGGAATATATATATATATATATATATATATATATATATATATATATATATATATATATATTCAGTATATAAAAGAGAGGGAGATGTGTGTCTGTTTTGATAGAGAAAGAAAGAGTTTGACTAGTGGACGGATTGAAGACAGAAAAGCACTGAAATCTTCCTAATACTTGCTGCTGATGTCAGCCTTCTCAACGCATAGATCAACACACGTGGATAAATACTTGCTCCGTGAACTTATGACTCCTCCTCGAAGGAACGGAGAAAGAAAAGTTAACAGAATTCACGTCTCAAAAAGTGTGTTTGATCATTTGAAACTAAATCGTCTCCTATAAATATTGCAAAGAACATTTGATCAAAATCATGGAAACAAGAGAGGAGAGGAGAGATTTTGGCAGCCCTGCAGTCAAAACCTTAATCTACTCCATCCATCCATCCATCTTAACTTGCTCCCATCAACCCATCCATCTGCCATTCCCTCTATTTATCCATCAATCACCCATCTATTCATCCTTCTTTTATTCAGGACTCAATTTGTGATAATTTATCCACCCATTTCACTTCACCTGCCCAATATTCCCCTATTAGTTTCCTCATTTATCTCTCATAATCATCTAGCTGTCCATTAGTCCATGTGTGGGTACCTGGTAGCTCACGGCCGTTACGAATCCAGCGCAGGGTGGCAGCGGGCTTGCTGCGCGGCGACACACAGGTGAGCTCCACCTCGCCGCCCTCCACGGCTTCCTGCTTCACCTCCACCGTGGGCGTCTCCGGGGGCACCGACACAGAGAGTGTCGCCACCTGGTGGTCCGTGGCGTCCGTGTAGAGCTGGCAGAAGTAGCCGCCCTCATCCGACACGCTGACGTTGGTCAACTCGATGCGCACCAGCCGTGGCGAGAAGAGCACCATCTGGAAACGGTCGTCCTTCAGGGCTGGGGGTGGACAAAGATGATGGGAAGAGTATAAGTGAGATGGAGGTGGACGAGGAAGTGACGCAGCAGGGGAGTGGAGAGAGGAAGCCGAGGTGGGAGGGATAAGAGGGGAGGTGTGATGGGAGTGAAGATGGGGGGTGAGTGACAGGAAGAGAGGCAAGAACAAGGAGAAGGAAGGTGAGTACATCAGTCACTGAACATAATCACAATCTGCCTGTGAAGTGAGACGGAATTAAAATAAAAGCGACATACTGTTTTCATGTATATAAGAATAACGGGGAAAACAATGGGAAAACAGAAACAACAAATTGTTTTACTCTTGGGTCAGTATAATTGATTCATTTCTTTTCGAACGCTTCAGGGACAGACAGAGAGCATTAGGAATTGTTTTTGTCATGGTACTTTTCTTGCTTGAAATACCAGACACATGCACGAGCTAAGACTGACAAAGTAAATGTCATATATTAACACATTTTACTGGCAGGCTTTTGCTAGCTTTATTTTGAATTTGTTTTCAGATGTGAAGCACCTCAAGGAGTGGGTTTATACCTCCCTTACAATCCCATTTAGCACGCTGCAGGTTATCGACAAATGGGGGCTGTTTTCTTATGCCAAGTTGAGATAATCAGACTGATTTAACATTCTGTTATACTTCTTTATTTAGCCTGAAATTGTCTTCAAGTTCTGTTTCTGGAAGGCTGGTATTTAACGTTTCAGTTGGTTGCAATCTGCACTGTCACCACTAAATGTCATCAAATCCTACACCTTTAATAACCTAGCTCAGAGAGCGGGTAGCTTGCCCTCGGAGAGTGATAAGAAAGAGATCCTTCCAGTCTTTTACTTCACTTT
Source organism: Taurulus bubalis (assembly GCF_910589615.1). NCBI lineage: Eukaryota > Metazoa > Chordata > Actinopteri > Perciformes > Cottidae > Taurulus > Taurulus bubalis. The sequence goes on along the minus strand of NC_136600.1, from coordinate 15,344,886 downwards.
CATTTAAGCTAGATACTGGCTTCAACATAGCCAAAGGCTCCGGGCATTTTTTGACATTTTACCTGCACCCTCCTAATTGGCCCGACTCTTGTTTCCAACTATAATTGGAAGGGAAAAAAGAGTCAAGCAACAACTGTCAATGACCAAAGACACTGGACTTTTCTGAATGGCTTGAAAAAAGATTCATGTGGCCGGCTAAGGCAAACCTACACCACCTACAGGGAAGTAATATCAGTTCAGACCTGTAGATGTAGTTCGGCTGACGTTGCCACTTACAGGCCAAGAAATTGACAGTTGCTGCAATTGCTTTCACGGTTGAAAGCATAGTTGGGTGCTCGCGCTGTTTCTCTGTAGTTGAATGACATAGGCTGGACCTGGTTGCTGGCCCTTTGCATCAATAACACCATCTTTTGTGTTCATTATTAATATATATACTGTATGTATTTATATATATATATATATATATATATATATATATATATATATATATATTTATGACAAATATAGTACACTGAAAATACTGTACATTGACCTTTACACAGGCAGTAGTTGGCAAATACATTGTGCAAGGGCTGCTTTAATTGAGTGGTATGACATCGGCTTTAAAATCAGTCATCCCTTTGCCCCACTATAGTTTGCTCTGTATTAGCAAACAATCCATTCTATCTAGAACAAGAGAAGAATTTTTTTTTTCGCCACCCTCTAATTTGTGATGTCACTCCCATGGACAGCGCTGCAGAGGAAAAACTGCAAAACATGGGAGAAATAGTGGCTGTGACAGCACCCGAGACCATTTTCTGCTCTTGAATTGATAGCGCTGCTAAATCTAAAGCTCAGTTTGATAAAAAGTTCAGAGAAAGTTTGCAAAGTCAGTCTCGATGGAGCAGCTCCAGGCTGTACATTGATACAACATAACAGATGTCTTGGTTCTCACATTGCCAGCTTTGAGGGAGAGTGTTGTTAATTTTCTCCAGCACTGATTGGACCATCCTAAACTAAAACATATTCATTCATTCTCTTTGTAACGGTTTGTTTTATTCATCTGTAAGCCCAATTCTAATTAGTGTCTGTCATTTGTATTGTTGATCTTATTAGGTTTTAATCATTATTGTTTTACTGGCTGTGAAGCACTTGGTAACTCTTTTATAAACTGCTATGCAAACAAAGCTTATTGCACAATCAAAAATAATTTTAGGAAAGCTATTACATTGAGTAGCACTGCCTCTTTGAGTCAGTGAGAGACATGCTAAATACTACAATTGTACACATTGTACACAGTGTACAACGAAGCCCAAAGAACCGAGAATTGAAAAAGAGGAGTAAAGCCAATCTTGGACCTGAGACCAATGAGCTACACTCACGAACGCCATAATGCACAAAGAAGAAAGAGAAGAAAGCGTAAAGAGGAGTTGAACATGTAACAACTTTCCTTTTGTTCCCCAAGAAAAGAATACAAATCAATGGTGAGCAAAGAAAATGCTGATAATAACAAATAATGCTAACAACAGCCTGGGTGACAGTGGCTCGATGTCCATAGATTCTCATTCTCACTTTGTATCGACTTGACTGTGAAACCTCTCCGTCACTCTCCATCTCAAATTTATTCCGTCCCGCTCTTCGCTCCTTTGTGTTGACTTTGGCTCACGTAGGGAACAGCACACACATCCCCGATGTAACAACCGGCCATCTCGTGGCAAAATTCATCACAACAAAGACACTCTGGTATAGATATTGGCTTTGCGTGCGTTGGCATGTGTGACAGAGAGAGGAAGAAAGAATGAGAAAATAGTCTAATATAACTACATAATGCGGCAGGCGGGAAAAAAATTGTATAGATAGAGGCAGAAATCCACAGGGGACTGAGAGCGAGCGGCCCCGAGCGATCGAGCCAGTCCAATGTTCCTGGAACTATACCACACTAATCTCTCAACCCTACCCCCAAAATTTCCCCTCCACCGGATGGCAGCGAGAGCATCGTCAGTGAGCTATTCCCCACAGATAGGTACATCTTTTTTTTTCCCTCACTGCAAACTGCACTAAATGGCAACTAAATGTCAGACTTCTGTTCAAGTCCAAGTTCACCTTTATTGTCCTATCTCATTTGCATGCTGAGAAGAGTTGGCAAAAGGGGGAGAAAGAGATACATGGACCACTGAGGAGAAAGGCTCCATTTGGTTAGTTCCATCAGTCCCTATAATCACATAAAACACACCGCTGGCTGGTCGCTCACTTGCAAAACAAGGCGGCCTAATTCACCGCACTTACATCAGCGCCTCTATATGTGCAGTTAGTGTGGAATGGCTCGGCACGGAAAGGCTTTAGTTTGTCGGCCTGATATCTGGGCGGCAGATGGGCAATAGGCAGACATGGAAGAGCCCTACAGCGAGTGATGGAGTAAACGTGGAGGTAGAGCAAGCCAGAGTGAGATGTAATTTACGCTCCCAGAAAATGTCCCCGATGAGGCCTTTCCGTGCTTACGGGAGCCAAATTAGTTACGGGAAGCAATCTATACTTTATCCCTTGCCTAACCTTTGGATCATTTCCCAGAGCTGTCTCTCGTTCTCCATCACATGGCGCTCCCTCTCCTCATTCTGTCTGCTGCTGTGTCTTTCTTAGCCCTCCACCCGTCGTCTCATTCACCCCCACTCTGTTCTCTATTCTCTCTTTTTCTCTTTCACTGTAACTTCCACACAGTCTTCCTCCCCACTCTGATTAGGCTTCACGAAGAGTGTGAGTCCATGTCTTGGAGGAGAGCTCTGTTTAAATACTTAATCGAACTTACCAGCCGGTCTGACCTGATAGAATCGGGGGGTGGGGGGAGTTGAAAGTGAGTTTTCCAAAAGTTACAACCCAAGTTACCCAATTAAGGCCACTTCGTCTCGAGGTGTAGAACAAACATATTTGAACGTTCAATCAGAATCAGTGAACAGTGAAGGCATCTCTTTTGTCGTCAGTATTTTAGTTTGATCTCAGCGTACTGCGCAGAACATCTTCAGCGACTCCCGCTTTGACAGAGACGGTTCCCGAGGGGAGTGTGGAAGACTTGATTGTTAAATCAATGTAATTACAAGCGCTGTGAAATGTGAAAATGTGTTCAAGCATAAACTGTCATGTATAAAAATATCCCGGCATATGTTAGCAAATATACATAAGTATGTGTTTGAGTTTGCATTTATTTCCTGTGGTTAAAAATACCAGTTCAGGTATACTGGTGGTTATGATGGGACATCGTGCACGCTCGTTACAGGTTATGAAGCACGCACTGTGGGCTGCCAAATTAATCTAATTTAGGGAGCTTTGTTACTTTATCCTGTTCTTTTCTGTCTCATCGTTTCGTACTGCCCCTTTTATGTTTGTAAAGAGACGGCTCGCTCGGCTAGCAGGTGTGTCAGCCAGCTTGGCCTTATAAGGCATCATCTCGTCACATGATCAAATAGAGACTTGACATTGGACAACATCAACATACATATATCACCCAGCAATCATCATTGCATAGTCACCATAGATTAGGCAAAAATACTAAAGAAAATAAGGAATTATTATTTAATTATTTAATTAAATAGTTTCTATAATTTATAATAGTTTATGCAGAATAAAAACATTTAGTTATAGAGTGTATTAAATATTGTATTAAACCAAAACAATGAAAATATGACAAAGATGGGTTTGTTTCTTTGAGGTTATAATCTATTGCAAATAATCTCATTAATACATGGATGTTTCCAAAGTAGCAATATTAATAATTAAGTGTCCTGTCTTTGCCATATACATTGTATAAAGGGTGTTTTTGACACTTTTTCAACTATGCTACTACACTTGCTACAACATACTCCTAAGCACTTGAATTTATTTGCCATTTTCCATACTGGAAAGACGATGAATATGCAGCCATGTTAAGGCAGTGTGAGACTGGCACTTGCATGGTCCTTGCAGCTGAGTAGTTCTGTATCAATCACAGGCTCAAAACAATGAGACAAATAAACAGAACATTTTGGAACTCAACTTTTGGCCGTCTGATGCCGTTGTCAGTTCAACTCAATTAAATACAATTAAACTGTCTTTGAATCACAGTTAAAAAATTTGGCCCGGGTAACAGCAGCAGATTGAGATTAAAATAATAACGTGGAATCTTTATACATTGGGTTTTTTAGTGAGCATTTAATAAGGTACTTTGGAACTCAGCCCCATTCAGCACGAGCAGCTTGAGTGAAGTCAGCTCAGCAAACACACTCTCTGTGAGTCTAAATGCTGCTGGGAAAATTAGCACCTGACACATAAATATATAAACAGAACAATCCTTTTCAGAATCAGTACTAATAAAAACTATATTTGTAGCAGTGTGTCAGAGAGGAGTGGGTTGACCATCCAGTGAACCGAGAGGAGCAGATCTTGGGATGTAGATATAAAAGACACACTGTTATGAAGTGCCAAGCTTTTCTGATAATAGGTGAGCAGGTGCTCTATCTAGAGGATTTTGTATAACTGATTGAGCTGTCTCCGCTAATTACTATGCTGGATCAATTCAACAGCGTTTTGGGATATCATTTGGGAAAAACTGCTGTGTGGAAGAACATCATTGCTAGCATACAATATGTGAGCTGCATGTGTGTGCAGAGCTGTGCTGTTCCCAGCCTCAGTTTACTTACAATTGGCAGCTGATTTGTTAGTTAATTGGTCATTGTTTTTATGGCTATTGCATTGTACCTGTTTATTGACAATCCAGTGCCTTTTTTTGCATTGAATATGACTTGGAGGAAGGGGGAGCTCATTCACAAATTTTGTACTGCCAATTACTGGTATAACTATAGCTGGTTTGACGGGCGGTATAAATAATTAAAAACCCGAACCAAAAACATCCGCTGGTTGACGTGGTCTCTTTAACAACCAAAACTATCAGAATATATTAAAATTAATCAATTTTTCCACAATGTTACACCATTGCCTGAAGCTTGAGTTGTCGTCTTCAAAGTGTATCAAATCGATTACCTAGGACTTAAATAACTGCACCACAAAACATAACGCAAAAATGTTGCTCCAATTAATTAACACAAATTTCAAAGGCAATATTTGATATCCTTGATCATTGTTCTTTTGATCAAATGTTTCAGCACTAACAGGAAATCTGGCCAAGGTGGCAAGTACTATAGTGTTTGCCCACAGTGAGATGTGCCTTTATTATAATATTGGTTACAATGGTAATTTGCCATAGAGCGGCTTTAAAAAAAACATGTGATTGCTAAGGCCATGCTGTAATTAGGAGCTGTAATAAGTTCTGATCTCATCACAGGGGTTACAAGTGGATTATGGAGAGAGCTTTGAACTCTGCTTTTAAAACAGTTAAAGCAGTCACACTGTTGGGGCAGAGCGGTAAACCATCATCTAAATTAACTCTGGGGTTATCTGACTTTTTAATGTGGAATCGCTTCAAAGGCAAAGCGAGGACATTTGCAATAAGAAAAATGTAAAGTGCAAGTGTTGGTGAGTCATTGCTAATGTGTTTAAAAGGCTCGCTTCAAAATGGAACTGTGGGCAAATGCGTAGACACGGATAGATTAAGTTTGTCAACAGGGACAAATGTGCACACACCTCGCGTGCCGTTGAAGAAGAGGGTCTGTCGGCGGGGATTCTGGATAACCACGATTGATCCATCGTAGTTCTGCAGTTGGCAGGTGATTTCGGCTGTACCTCCCTCCAAGACTGTCACATTCTCTGCCTGCACCGCCTGACAACGAGCTGAGGGAGACAAAATAAGGACGTTAATATAGTGATACAGAGAGTGGGCGAGGAAGAGGGAGAATGAAAGGGAGAGAAGAGGAGAGGGACAAAATGTAGGAACAGATGTGGCGAAGAAGATGTTAATTTGCACCGCACTTGAGATAGAACCTTTCAAAGTAAGGTACTTAAAGTATCCTTCATTTACCCGCTATTCATCATATGGACACAACAAGGCAGAAGCGGAGAGGGGGAGGAAAAGGGAGGAGACAGAGGGATGGAGATAAAGAGATTGAGAGCAAGAGAAAATACACTGAAGGACTCAACAAGTAAAAGTGGGTCCTTATGAACAATGAGTTCTTATGATTATAATAAGGATACATCTAATGACTGCTATTCATCTTTTTACATGCACAAACATGCACATACAAAAAGGCCTATTGCCTCTGGCTAAGCTAACAGAATGCATCAACACACACATTTGAATACATAATGCCTTATTAAATCTCTAAGTGGTTGTCGGTCTTGAACTTAGACACACACACACACACGCACACATGCATGCATGGACACACATAAACATAGACCGACACGCTCACACAAAGACAAACAAACAGATCACAGGTTGGACTGCGGCCCTGCCACATGTGTGCACATTATTAATAGTTAAACTGCGGCCTTATCGTATGAATCTTGGATCGCCTCAGTGGGAAAAGTGCAGAGCAGTGAGACCATCTCGGCAGCCTCGAAGGCACTTCACACACTCTCAATGCCATTTCTCATCCAGGTGCAAGCTAAACCAATTGATTACACACCATTATTCCGATGTAATGGTTCTGATGAAAGGTATTTGGAAAGTGCTAAGGAGGGGATCACTCACCATTTTTGGCAATGAATATGCTCGTACACGAAGACACCTGTATGAACATTCATGTGTGTGCACACACTCAGGATGCATTGACACTCGCAGAAACTTCAGGACATTATGTTTCAAGCAAACCTGTTTGGCCCGTAAACCCAATATTTTTAGACAAGGGTACCGAGCAACAGCAGGGAGCCTCTTTTATGTTGCTGAGGAGTCAGTAATGAGGAGGTTGATTACGCTCTGATTGGAGCGCCTTCCGTGTTTGTGGGTCGGACTGTTGACTCACATCCTGCTGAACACAATAGACACCGCCACTCGTAGATGCATGCGCAATTAGCCATATGCAGTGGAATGTGATTGCCTTGAAGAGAGCATCAGCTTGCCAGGCTCTTCAAACTAGTATTTACCAATTTGCAAACTATTTGCATATTCCTCTCTCCCTGGAAAAAAGTGTTGGCCGCGGGGACAATTTAGAGAAAGAACGACACCAATATCGAAGCATGATGATGAAGCAGGCAATAAGAAGTGCCGATAAAGACGACGGGACTATATACATTTCACTGCCGGGTCTAGCGGTGTCTCTGAGCTCTGTAAAGCACCTTCAGAAGGCAGGAAATGAGACAAACAGATGGCGGCTGCCACGGCAGGAGTTGCTGACTTGACTGCTTTGGGCCAAAATGGATGTCTATATCAGCAACCGAGTGTGTCCTGAGTTTCAGTGTGCGTCTTTGCATGCGTGTACGCACACATGCACAATAGGTGTGCATTGGGTGTGCAAATGCAAGGGCTGGCATATTGCAATTAAGCTGCTTTGACATCATCTGATCCCGCCAACTTTATCCAAATGTAATTCTCCCCTCGATTTCAATCTCTTTTAATGAAATACTCAAAGCCTACATATTCATCACGTCGAAGGAACGGAGAGACACAGTGGATATTGAACTGAAGATGGAAAGAAACCAAGAGGGGATGAAGACAAAGGGGACTCTAATACTCTATGGAACAGAAGAAGAAAAAATCTTGACAATTACCACTAATTGTAGTCATTATTGCTCCCATTCTCTGCATCAATATTGTGATTCATATCGGGGTCCATCAGGGCCTGCCACCGTCATCCCAATTAATTTTCTAATGGCTGTTATTAATCATCACCATGGCAACCGGGCTCGGCCGCCATTGTTTTACGCAGTGTTAATTGTGACACTCCTGCTGTGCATCTTAACCAAGCCAGAGCAGCGTCTGTGTGTGATTGGTGACCCATCAGAACCAACAGAGAGGAGAGGGCTTCAAGTGGGAGCGCGACTCCAGACAAAGAAAGCGGTCAAAAGTTTGGTTCTGGGAGGAGGCCAGAAAGACAAATTTGCTGTCCATTTGCACACTCACTTCTCCTGACAGCTGCCAACCCTTCAAAGGAAATTAGCTGTAGTGGATGGCAGTAAAGTGCGAAGAAGCAAAGAAAAGTAGATTATTAAAAATGTGTAAACCGCTGTTGCGAGCGCCATGGCTGGCATCTGCTGTCTCCTGCTGAGAGATGCCACCCAGAAACACCTGCTGGCTGCTGGTGGATGATCAGTCTGGGCGACGGGAACAGAGGCCTGGAGAGACGGTGGGGAAGTGAGGGCTCTAACCAGGAAATGATATCAGTGAGTTAGTTAGGAAGTGATGGTTTGGGCATAATAATGCAGCTGGCGGGGGCTGGACGGAATTCGACGAGAGATGACGCATACTCTTCCACTCCCGCTCCTAACGCAGCTGGGTACAGCACTTTAGTCTGACTGTAGGTTTTATAGGCTGCCATTCACATCAAGGCCATGAGCCTGTGCTTCTGATCACCAACATAAGTATAGTACAGAGAGGGAATGAGGAGAGGGAGGGGGAGGGAATCAACCTCTGTGACAGAGGTATTAATCTAGCCCCCATTAAAATATGTGCCTATAATAAAATACTGCACAACCGTTGAATCATATTAAGAGAGAAAGCGGAGCGCAATCGATACCTTGGTAGTGCAATGACTGCTATGATCAACGGATAAATAAAACAGGAGGGGGAACAACAACAATCACTTCTCTCTCCAGCCAAGCGGGGGCAGTATTTCTTAGCAGTGAATTGGTGCTTCTCATCATTTCAGATACCTCTACCCCTGCTGGGAGGAGGAGGGAGGAGGGGAGTAACCTTTATTTACTACAGCAATAGAGATCCGAGAAGGGCCATCATTTCAAAAAACATAAACAAATAAATAAATAATAGTCGTGCAAATTCATAAGACAAGGCTGTTCAGAGGCCCTTCCTAATGGTCCCGCAATGGGGTTGAGTTATAAGCCGAGGGAGGCAGGGGATAGAGGGACATAGGGAGGGGATGAAGGGAGGTGTGGAGAGTTAAAAGAGGGGGATTTGGGAGGCAGCCAGGTGGACTGCTGGCTCACCCTTGGTCACGGTAAATTCTAGGAAACTGCTTCACTGGTGCAGGGTTAGCGGGCTGAATTACCGCCTTGCTGCGTCTCTCTCCCTCGGTTTCACCCTGCCCTTATTTCTGTCTCTCTCTCTCCACGTCTCGGAGAGGAGAGAGAGAGCAAAAAGACAAGACAAGCCACATAAGAGATGAGCTGTCTCCATTTGCCCCAAACAAGCCCCCATGTATCCTTGAAGTAGTGCAGTCACTGTCTCCCTATTCATTATCTCTCATTATCTTTCAATTGGAAGTGGGCCAAGTGCTTGTGTTTTCTTTGCATGCTGGCCACGTATTTACGAGGGAATCGATGCAGGAGAATACAAAGCTCGACCCCGTGTGCCATTACTGCTTTAATTAAAACAATAACAGCAGCTCATAGTTTCCAACCTTATGGGGTCGTCCGTTGGCAACTTCTCCATCTCCTCCCATCTGGATGTACATGTTTTGCAGTTATCCCCCGAGTCTACGAGGCGAGCCGGTTTCCACAGTATGTATGCAAATGTGGTTTGCAATGTTTATGTGTGTGTGTATATACACTCGCTCCAGGTTAATCACAGAGTTTTGCGGTGTACTGACTCTATAAAATAGCTGACTTTGAGGTTCTTCTCCTCCATACCTCCGTCTGCAGACCCACAGCTCTCCACCATTCCCTCTCCCCCTTTCTCTTACGAGTCTAAAATGATCACTCCAACTATCTGGGGGAGCCAGAACTCTGCCAATCAAATCCAGTGCAAAGAAGAAGAAAAAACTCCCTCTATAAATAATACATAATCCGTTACAAATCTCACTCTTGTCTTTCTCTTTACCTTTGTTCTGTCGCTTTCTCCTGTCCTCCTTTCCTTCCCTTATTGAGTGAACCCCCACCCCCGCTTCCACTTAGACCACAACTCATAATTCTTCCCTCCCGTTGCCTTCGTGTCTAATTTCATTCTCACCATTTCCCGCTTTCTCCTTTTATTTAAACCCACAATCTCTGAATCCCTCTCCTCCCCACCTTCTGCCTGATCTAATCCTTGATTCATCTTCCCTTCCTCAGTCCCTTTTCCTTTCTTCCTGTCTTCTGCCTCCTTCTCTTATCCCTTATCTATTATTGCACGGCTCACCATGCATCTTCCTCATCAGTGCTGTCCTAAAGATCCTCTGTCTCCCTCCTGGGCCTCAGGAGAATTGTTGCAACTCTTTCTGTCTCCCGTTAGCTGCCGTCTCACTCCTGTCCCTTCTTCCTTTTCTTTCTTCATGTCTTCCTCCCCCCCCCTCGTCTTCAATCGTTTCCTTCCAAGCTGCAATAGGCTTTCATTCGCCTTGCAATCTCTCTCTGTCTCTCTTTCTCTTTTTCTGACTCAGTGGGAATCTTTTCTAGCCTCTCTGCTAGTTCTATCTCCACTCTCTCCTTCACTAAATGTGATTTGTTCTGCAGCTCAAGTCTGCAGCATAATCGCTCTGTTTTTATAGTGTGTCAGGAGAGCGGAAGCGAGGGAGCAAGGGAAAGACAAAAAAAAGTGAGAGGAGTGAATGGGACAAGAGGACAAAACAAATGATTGGAGTGAGGAACCAAATATCTCTGTTTTTCCTCCCTCTTTCAACTTCTTCACTAGTTTTGCTTCTTTTAATTGCCAGTTGTTTCGCTCAGCCCTCTCTCCACTTTCTATCCCTCTTTGTTTCTCTCTCCGCCTGTGTTTCCTAATCTCTCTCTCTACTTGGCAGGAACTTCCGACCCTCTCTCCATCACCCAATGGTGTACTGTGAGCACTGCACTGCTAATCAGCAAAATCAGCATAACACTGTCTCCATTCACTCTTGACCACTCAATAGAAACATTTACTTTCATATATTTATTTATTTCACATTCTGTTGTTAACTCTCTGACTTTGCTCACCAGTCACATTGACTCCATCCTCTGCATTGAAATATGTTGTCTTCTTCCTCTCATCACCTTTCCCTTTTACCTCCTCCCCTCCCCGCTCCAGCATCTCTCGTTTTGACCTTCGCATCTTTATGTCTCTCCGGCCCTTTGGCGTGGGCCTATTTCAATCACCTCATCTCTCTCTTACCCCATCCCCTCATCTTTCCTCTCCCGCTGCATTGCATCTCCCTGATCGCTCTCCTCTTGTCCACTCATCCCATTACTTATTCCCCTCTCTTACTCACCTCTTCTTGCCCTTCACAAACCACCATCATCCTCTCTCTTTCCTGTCTCCTCTCTGACAGCTAAAGCTGGTTAGCGCTATCTACTGTGCAGTGTTTTATGGCCCGGGTCTGTCACAGCCCCAACAATCCTGCGACAATGGCCACCACACACCCCCCAACAGCAGCTTAAAGGAAATTTACAGGGCTATTACGCGGCGGCTACCACACTGGAGATTCAACACCGCCAAAAGAACTGGTCTTCAAAATCCACCACATGGCTGCTTTCCCTTTGGTGTGTATCTGTGGCACACTTGTATGAGAGTGATGTTGATGAATGTGTATGTGGGGGAGCGAGGAAATGTACGGGCGTGTGCGCATTTAAAATCAAGAGTACATGTGTCGAACGTGCATGAGAGAGTATGAGTGTGTGCATGTGCACATTTAAGGCCCAACAAAAAATTGCCCTACTGACATGAATCACATAACCACGCTAACTGCCAAGACACAAACTCATTCTTCCACGGTTTCCCTCTCTCCCCTATTGTCACCCCCACCCAGCATCCCCCTCAACATCCCACACAACACAATGTCCTTCTGTTGATTTCATATGCGAAAAAAGAAAGATTTTTTTTTTGAGATTTTGGCTGGCACATGAGGAGAATGCACGGTGCACAGCAGCACAACACTTGTTTAGCAATGAGCAGCGGGGGAAAGAACATCTCCCTGTATTAGACGCATGATAATAATATTGACAGGAGGTATTAATAGCACCTAGCAACTCTGCCACTGATCCCACCCCACTTCTTGTACTGCTTTTTCTCCCCATTGCTGCCTCGTGTTCAATGAGTCTTATGACACTTGGATCAAACCTCGACCTCATGCAGCTCTGTTTGAGGCTTAGTCTCTTGTTTTATCTTTACCCCCACTCTCCATCTTTCTTGCACAAACAACAGACTGCATTGTTATCCATCTCTGTCTCTCTATTTCTCTATATTTCAGCCTCCGCTGCTCCCTTGCATATAATCCAAGTTTCTAGTTGGCCAGGTCCTTGTGCTCGTGTCTGTCTTTCTTTCAATATTGGTCTCTTACTGCACTCCCCTCATTCTCTTTGGCGACCTCTCCATACGGCTCCCCATATCTATCCCTCTCTGGGGTTCAACTTTCTTTTATAACACTCTTCAGAGGAGATCTGAGAAAAATTCTCTCTCTCTCTCTCTCTCTCTCTCTCTCTCTCTCTCTTTCTCTCTCTCTTTCTCTCTCCATTTATGACTGATTCCCTTCAAGTCTCTTGGTCCATCCGCCCACTCTCTTTTTCTCTGCCTCTCATTCTCTGGTCCTCTCACCTCCTGGGCATTTGCTACTCTCTTCCCATTCACTCTAGACTTTATCTTAATTACCAAATACAACCTAATTACCAGCATTTTGAACAACTCATCGGAAACTCTCATTTGGTGATTCAATCACAAGCTATTCCTCCCTTCGTCATGCGCTGGGCACTGCGCTGGATCTTTTTTCTGCATCAATTTACACCAATTAGTACAGGTTACACACTTGTGTTCTCTTTTTATATGACATCACATCACAACAAATATCTGCAGGGAGTTTAAATTACACAAAATTGCCACATCCTGGCTGCAACATGAAAAGAGTGTATACATGTGCACTTTATATGCTTGTTTTTGTGACATATTTGGTGTTTAATGACACTTGAGCTTCCCTCTAGAATCCAAACTGCACGTCTCATTTAATCTGTGTATGTGCGTGTATGCACATGTGGGTGTTGATGTGTGCATGACTTACGAGTGATGCAGAGCAGGACCAGGACCAGGATGCGCAGGGCCAGAGAGAAAGGGGCAGGGAGGAGGCGGCAGAGGACAGAGCTCCGGACAGGCCTCATTGTGTACTGAGACGCTGTGTGTATGTGTGTGTGTGAGCGTGTGTGGATGTGCACGTTTGATCAATGGCTCCTCTGTGACCCTGACTGCACTGCTACAGATAAACTAGTACACCCACCCACCCAGACACACACGCACACACTCTCTGATTTGTTCTCAACTGCAATGCTGCAGACACGTGCACACGCTAACTGCCCAGATTCACTTCAGTGCAATCAGACAGAAGTTGTTGTTTGAGGACAAACCTTAAAGAAAGGACTCCTATGTGCCCCACTGCATCACAACACATGCAAAGAAAGGGATTTAGCTGCTAATGAATTGTGGCGAGGGCTTGCATGCAATCCACAGACGTTTGGCCAAAGCCCAGGGCGCCAACAGAGCTGGCGATTTAGACGCTATATCACAATGCACATGGAGATGAGTTTAGAGCAACACAAAGTTCCACTGTTGACTTTAGCAATTTGTGCTACTTAGAAAGAACTTGCAACGTGCATTGTCTTGTATCCATACAGTGTAGAGGAATTTTCGCAACAGAGCTGTAGAGGAGCTCAGTCCCATCTAAGCAACACGACAACAAAGCAAGCGCTGCTAGGCTAGCTATTTTTTCACCACAGTGCTCCGAGCCTCCTGAGACCAAAGACTCGCAGATCAATAAACCACAAAAACCAATATCATGATGTTGCCAAAGCAGATCTGCAAAACTGTGTTCTTTGCCTGCAAGAGTATTCAGTAATGGCAGCTATCCAATTAACCAAATAAGAGGCAACTTAATTAGCTCATCACCAACTGCACACTGCAGTGTCAAATTGGGAGCTAAGCTAGCTCTGAGAGGCGCCCCTACAATCTGCCACACAATTAACCACAACAACAGACTGCTTGTCTCGTATAGGTCAAACCACACTGCTCCGAGGAACTGAAAACATCAATAATACAATATTTCAGTCAGACACAGGCTGAGAAACTGTCTTCCAAAGCAAGTATCTCTACTGATGGTGACTGAATGCTAACTTTTGAAATAGAGCGACCTACGTTGTTGTGCCCTCGAGGACAGAGAAATCCAGGGCAACGATGTTCAGTCTCCAACACATTGTATTTCAATGAGTCAAACAGGGTTTTTCTGCACTTCTCACCCGACAGATCGGCAGGAAGAATTCAATGTTCCTTTGAGCTATCACCAAACTGCCCAGGCCACTAGAGAGATGGAGACACTTTCTTACCACAACTCATCTGGAGATAGCTAAGGTTAAATAAAAGCCATTGAGCTTGAATGCCGCTCTACACTGCAAAGTAGAAGTGCTTGCCCTGTGTAGAATAACCAACCTGCAAGGGGTTGAGCAAACTGCAGTCAGATGTGTTAGTTTCAGATATTATACTTTTCAGACTGCTATTTCACCCCAGAGACTTGCACATTGCTCACACAAGGTACCTACTTTTATTCGCTTGAATGCTGGAACTTTTTCGATGCGCTATCATGTATACACTGTAGCGTAAATGGACAGTGATTTTTCCATGGTCATTTTAGACCCTCAGAATAATCACATGCTATCAGACAGTGTAATCGTGCAGCATCGACCTGCCTTACTCTTCCTTCCCAACATGCTCCACTGGGTGCACTCTAGATAAACACTCACTCGTACACACTGATCTGAAAGTCTGCCCCGTTTAAGACCAGGAAAGAGTTCCGCTGATTGTCAGGATCTAATGTGTCGTTGGTCTCTGGGAGGCTGTTGCTCTCTGTGTTTCTATGTGCAAGTATGTGTGTTTAATATGTGTATTTGTAGTGCAAAGACAAAACGTGATGAGCTGCACCACACACCTCACTGAGCCCTATCTGACGGAATAAAGTGCGAGAGTCATCCTTAAATTACTACACTGCACACTGCCCGCTCTCTCTCACTCTCTGGGCCACTGCAAACACAATGAGTTCTAACAACGTTGGCCCTGACACTTCTGGCAAAGCCGAAAGCGGATCATTGCCAATCTTCCCGACGGCGCCGACTTCACCAGTCAACTGTCTGACGCTGAGAAAATTACTCTCTGTTGGTTGTTACCAGCAACTCAGGTCAAATTGATTCACTTGGTCAAATTGATCTCCTCAAATTGTGTTTAGTTTATCCATTCTGCCCTCTTTCGCTCGCCCCTCCTTCAGTCATCCAGTCAATCCGCCGTTAGTTCCTTCAAGTTTGTCCTCCTTTCGCTTCACTTCTGTCCTGTTGATCTATGAAAATTGCTATAATCCCGATGTGGTGTAGTTGTTGATCACATCCATCTGCCCGTGGATCTGTTTTCTCTGTTCCACTTGTTTATATAACCCTGGCCACCCTCCCCTTGCTTAGAATGTGTGTGTGTGTGTGTGTGTGTGTGTGTGTGTGGGTGGGATCATTGTCTGCATATTTTGCATACTATTTTGTGAAGGTTAGAGATGAGTGTGTGTGTGTGTGTGTGTGTGTGTGTGTGTGTGTGTGTGTGTGTGTGTGTGTGTGTGTGTGTGGATGGAAGCAGTGACAATGGTTCTCTTTCAGGTCAACAAACAGTGGCGATGTGTGTGTCTGAATGTGCTCGTCTGTCCAGTGTTGACTGACGCAGAGTGTACATTTGGCTGCCTGTTTGGCCCTTTCACTATCTACTACCCATTAATTTATCCTCGCAGGCACACACAGAGGCATCATAGTGCCTCTTTATGTTAAATGGACGTTTTTACGACTGCAGGGATGCACATGGCTGTCTGCTGACTAGAACTGTTTAGATGTTTATGCGTGGCATTTGTAATTCAACGTAGATGTGGATATAGCAGACATGTACGGGACTATGCCTGTGTTATGATTTATGTTGATGTGAACCTGGCTCAATAAAAGGCATCAGCTCCATAGTTTTACACTGATGAAACAGAAGTCATTGCTAACAGCTTGTCCAACTTGTCAGTATATTTTGCATCGACAAATCGTGCATAATGAAAATCCTTTGTTCACGCTCATTGCCACATGTACTAACATTACTGCTATTGGCAATAAAATTGGCAATACAAAGCCAATGGCGGAAGCTAACTACAGTAGACTCTGTGTCTTTCACTTTCATTGTCTTGTAAAATGTGAAAGGCAACACAGTCTTGCTATTATAATAGCTCCTCTACTTATTCTTAATCAACTGATCATAAACTATCTGTTCTAATCTGCCACACGCTGTATTTATAAACATCTTCATGCATTCAATTTGAAACATGCTGTTCCCTATTATCAAGTCAAATAAAGTCACATTTATTTATCAAGTGCTTTTAACCAAATAGGGTCATCACAAAGTGCTTTATAGAGCAACAAAGGACATGATTACAGACAAAAAAAGGAACATCACAAACATTGCACTACTGGCAAGTGTGTGTGTGTGTGCGTGTGTGTGTGTGTGTGTGTGTGTGTGTGTGTGTGTGTGTTGTGTGACAAAGTCCCTGTGTGGGTAACCCCCTGATGGGTATATTTGTTTTTGTCGCAGTGTGTGCGGAAGGAAGGGAGGTAATGGCAAATTGTGTCCCCTATCCCCCTTTCCTTTTTCTCTCTGTCTCTCTCTCTCCCTCTCTCATCCAAATCAAATTTTTAATGGGCTTCATTGGTGCCACCGTGGAATAAGTGTTGCCAAAGCACTTAAGGGGCTTAAGTCAGCGGCGTGCTCAAAATATTAAGCACTCAAACAGCCTTACAAGGATCCCTGCCTGCTTAAGTATGCCAAGGAGGTCGTGCCAGCATTTAATACCAATGGTATTAAAGCGCTCCGACATGGGAGAGGAACAGAAATATAGATATATACAGTATGTACCGCAACTGGGAATAGATGGAGAGATGGGAGGCTGTTGTTGGAGAATGGCACGCGTGAGACGAGGGAGAGTCAAAGAGATGGGGGGACTAACGGAGTAGTAGGGAGGTGAAGAAAAGAGTGCAACTAAAGACAAAGGAGAGAAAAGAAAAGTTAAAACTAGAGGTGAGGTGAGACAGCCTGAGAGACACAAAGGAGGAGAAGAGAAACAAGCAGTGTAGAGGAGGAGAGATGCGAGGGAATCGGGCCAAGGTGTGGGAGGTAAGGGTTGATGGGATAGCTGTGAACCAGCAGCAGAGGGGTAATGTAGAGATTCTATCGGGAGGCTTATCCAAGATTAAATTTCTCTTTGTCCTTAAGGCGCTTCTTGGGTTAGCGGAAGTGTTGAATTTATTTCTTATGTCTCCCTTGAGGTTGTGTGCGTGAGTGGGTTGGGAGTGTGCGTGAGCGTGTGTGAGCATGTTGTGGAGGTTACATGTATATATGTGTTTGTGTAGGCGGGAATCTTGAGGGTGTATTAGCTGGCACCGTGTGAAGGAGGGCATGTGCTACTGAAAGGTAAAGATAAATCAAATGAACATCTCCCCAAGGGTGGATCCAAGTAAGCACCACAGAATGAGTGTGGTTACCTACACGTAGGAATGTGAACTCATACATATAGATATTCATGAATATAGATTGTGGATATTGAGTGCCTTTCCAATAGTAGTTTAAATTTGTTTTTGTTTTTTTAAATATAAAGTTTGTTTTATGGAGCTGCCACAAAGTCCCAGACTACCAGAAAGTATTATCTGAACTGTCCTGATTGACTAATTTCCTCTGGGATTCTCTCCAGTGCAAACACAATTCACAATAATTGTAAGCATGTTTTTCTTTTAAAAACTGCTATTTTGACCCAGGTCTGAGTAAATCCATATCATGTTCAGCCCCTCCCGGCAACCCCGCTCGGTTACTCCTTCCGTCTTTCTGGTTTTTTGTTTGTCTGACTTGCTGTTAATAGCTAGCCCAGAGACATGCACTAGCTAATCCAACTGGGTTTGCTCTGAACTCTCTAATTAGAAAAGTCACAGTTCCCCGATCTATGGACACTATCAGTGACTGCATTTTCTGGAGGCACGGCTCAGGCTACTTCCTGCTCACCTCACGCTTCTGGGCACAGGGATCAATACGGCCCAATCATTTGGGTACATTTCAAGTAACACCACTCGTCTTTCTTCACACAATTTAGGATTAAAATCTTTTGATTATCTGTATTTTCCACAGTCTGTCGACAGCAGAGTCTGGCAAATAAATACAAGTCAATATGGCTGACATCATGACAGGCTAACAAGAATACAAAACAAATATTAGTATTTGAGTCACTGGTCTGAAATTACATGTTGAATACATGAGCAGGCAGGGTGTTTTTTCATCCACTCATACTTTGCCTCACCTCTATCTGCAGTAACCTAGGAGATAAAACTCACTCTTTGGCAGACATAAGACTTGGCAATGTCTTTTCACTGGTTTTACAGGATGGCAGGAGAGGCATTAAAGGTGGCCGTTGCAGACATCCTATTATTAGTCTCATCCCAATATGCATCATCCATGCAATAAAGGGGACAATTTTGGATCATTCTTTCCGAGCATGGCAAAGAACTGAGCATGCACTTTAGAACAAAATACTCAAGTGACAGACTGCAAGAACTAAAGATGGAGAATGCTATAGATTGCCGGGGACTGGTGTCGATGAACAAGCCGGTCGAAGCGCACTACTTAGAAAAGAATAGAGGAATTCTCTTCAGTTAATTCACTGTGCTGAATTCATCAGATAGATAGAACACAGGACTGAGAACCTTTCTCACTTGCTTTTATCCGAGGAGATACAAGAAATAGTTCTGTCTTTGGGCTATACATATCCATGAATGTGAGCCAATTTGTCTGTACAACAAATTCCGATAAAAATTCTTCCTAAATGCCAGTACGGACAAAGGCTTTAAAACTCTCAGGTCAAAAACAATAAAACGAGACACATGCTAATGCTCGCACAAAAAAATGTAGAAATAAACCAAGAATAAGATCATATATATATTCTTTTAACACAAAACCAAATCAAACCTTTTCGGAATACAAACTCTGATCTCCGCTGTCTACGTCCTTTTCTTTGTATGACTAACTACCCTTTATAACATCCTCCCGGACTTCTGTGATAAATAAGACAAAGTCAAAACTTTCTGGACTGGAAAAAAACCTTGCCACGAAATGTATACCCAGCAGCAATTACTTTTCCTACAAAACGTAATTGGCAAAGCAAATTAGGATATGTATTTTGTCGGAGACGGGGTTGCAGTGTGAATGACTGAGTAGCCCCTGGGACACACCGGGAATTATACTGAGTCAAAGCTGCCGTTTGGGGGAAACTATTAGAATACTACCTTTAACTAGTTTGAAAAGTTGCAAAAGAAAACCAGCAGGCGTACAGGTTATGTGTGAAAAGGGCTTCTAAGAAAGGACATGTGTAACACTAGCAGTCAGATACAGCGGGATTCAAGGTAGCAGCAGGTTTCCCCATTTGCTCTGATAAAGAAAACTTCAGGATACAAGGTGTTAGAGTATAGACCAACAAGCCTGAAAGCTTTTTAATGCAGACGTGACATTTAAATAATGTGTTCTTGGTCCTTGTTGTTCCCACACATGCATTCATAAAAAGGCATACAGTTTAAGTATGAGAAGGCATCAGAGGCATATTATATTATGCAGAACCATGCAAGGCCCCCGCGATTGGGATTCGACAGAGCGCTAAGCTCCGTCATCCCTTGTTCAGTAAGATAAATGCAAACAATGTTACCTGCCAAGTCGAGGACGTACTGTTGGAGCTTCCTAACGAGTGTTTCCGTGTGCGCTGTGAGCCACATGCTACACAGCTACCCGCTGGGAGTAACACTCATTATCCATGTGGCATCATACCTCCCAGTGAAAGGCCGCGACTCTGCACGCACTGTTTTCTCTGCTGCAGTGCATGTGTCAGTCTCTCTTCTTTGTGTTCCCTGTGCACCTAAACATCCGTGTGTTGAAAACTCCTTGATGTGTGTGTGTGTGTGTGTGTGTGTGTGTGTGTGTGTGTGTGTGTGTGTGACAGATAGGTGTGACAGATAGGTCGCCACTGTGCCTATATATGCAAGCTCCAGTTCGCTATCGTGCTCTTTAGTTTCCAGGTATATGCATGTGATGTGCTACTGATGTGTATGTCAACCTGTCAAGGCCGCAGCTTTTGATGTTTCATTTTTGTGCGCTCTGCAGGAGGATGGTTGGTGCTTTTCTGTGTAGCAGGAAGCAGGGGTGTGCCTAGGTTAGCCGTGCGCTGCCGGTGGGAGAGTGTGGGGGACTTGAATTGTGCCACCTCACCGGGGGTTACGCTGCCAATCGCCTTTCCCCCAGTCCGCCAATTCACAAACGCCTAACAAAGGGAAAATTTCTCCCCCGCATGATATAATCTTTCTTTTCACCCAATGCCTCAATGGAGTCCTTTATGTTTTTTTTTTTATCACATCTCTCTTTCCCCTCCCTCCCTCCTTTCCTCCATCTCTTTCTGTCTTTCTCACTTTCTCTGTTGCTTCCACGACCCGTTCCTGCTGGTCTGTCTCTCTCTCTATTTGCTCTCTTTCTGCCTCTGTTGCTTTCTTCCGATCCTTTTCTTGCTCTACTCTTCTCTCGCTTTGACCTTACAGAGGGTCTTTGCACTGAAGTCACTCTTGTTACTCTTTCTCTCTCTCTCTCTCTCTCTCTCTCTCTGGAGGAAAATCACACACTCATCAGTTTGCCGGCTCTGTTCCTGACGAGCAGGCTCGCAAGGAGAATATTAACGAAGCTCCTCAGCCAATTAACACCTAAAGCACATAACAACCTTTTATGCCAGACACACTTGCATGCACGTATACGTGCTGCACATGCACAGACACAAACACTTGCATGGAAATACACACATCGGCGGCCACACACATTTTGGCCTAAACACACCTCCTCACACGAGCAGAGAGGCTCACATCAACAGAAGCACACGTACAGGCCTCAAAGCAAGGAGGCACTTTCACACATGAGCACGTGCTTACACACACACACACACACACACACACACACACACACACACACACACACACACACACACACACACACACACACACTAATAGATTGTGCTGATGAGTGTGGTTGTCAAAGGAGGGGGACATTTATAGGAGCAAAAGGAAGTAATGTGGAGAGAAAGGAGGTGCAAACAAAGTGGTGAGCAGCAGTGAGGTAGAGAAGGGAGAAGGAGAGAGAGGTGAGGAGAGAGGGTGGGAAGGAAAGATTGTGAGCGCGAGGAGAAAGACTGATTTATGGAGTGTGAAGAAAGGCATAAAAAAGGGGAAAAATCAGTGATAGAAGGTTAACGTGGCTTGGCTTCTCCTGACATGGTTCATGCTAAGATTTAATAGCGGGTCAGTGCGCACGCACGCACGCACGCGCACACACACACACTGAAATAAATACACATAGTTATCTTCGCCAGGACAACACAATGCATAAAACATGGTGGTAGAAAGGGCATTAGCAGCGGACCTTTGCGCGCGTGCGCACACACACACGCACGCACACATTTTTGGACACATGTGGGGCAGTATCCTCGTATGCATAAAACATGATCAGAGACAGCAGGAGCAGGGGGCGTGAGGGAGACAGAGAGAACAAGTGCGAACGGACAAAAAGCGTATGGTAATGACCCGAATAACGAAAGGCTGCTGCCAGGAGAGGGGAGTCGGAGAGGGGGACAAGTGTGAAAGTGATGTTGAGGAGGGAGAGAGAGAAACTTTCCTCACGGCCTGCTGCTTTTGGATTGAACAGCGTGCAAATGAAAAATGGAGATGAAATAATTAGACAGGCTGACTAGAGGCGCTCATCTAAATATGTAAATGCACTTAATTTTACTTTGATTTGCTCCACTGCCCCCCTATCAGTCTCTCCCACTTCTATCTCCCCCACTTTCTGCCTACCATTCTCTCTCTCTTTCTCATCTGTTCCCATTCCACTCTCGCTTCATGCTTTTCATCTCCTCTGTCTCCCTCTCGTCACTCGTTCTACTCTGTCTGCATATTCAAGCTACAATATGTTAATACGCCATAGGTGTGTCAGCTTGATTATACGCTGTTTTATGGACTTGCAGGAGTCAGAGAAAGAGAGTGTGTTTAATTAGTTAATTCACACCTGTCTAACTCTGTGATGGGGTGTGCATGCCTGTGCATGGTTGTACACACAGTGACATGTGTCCATTTGTACATATTTTTGAAAAACGATAGATTTGGATAAGTCCATCTTAAAATCATTTCTACTGTTCTTTTTGGGCAATAGAAAGCAATCCGTGAAGCAATCCCTGAAGTTCAGCCAAACATGATCTGATGCTTCAGCAGTGTTTCCACAGACACTGTTACTTCCTGAGTGGCATCACACCGTGACATGTGTGTTTGTTGCCAGAATACAACTACGGCAGTTACGGCACCCTAATAGCAACTGCTTGGATGAAGATACCTACTTCATTTAGCTAAATCCAACAACTGGAGCCTCATTAGAGATTGAAGCAATTTTTTGCTTCGCTTCATTTTTGTAAATCTGGCTGCTGGGCTGTTGACGCACCTTCCATTGCCTCGGAGGCTGTCCTGGCCCACGCCAGCTGATTGAGCTCATGGGCCCTTGAGCTATAAACACTGGCCCCCAGGCTCACACTGTCTCTGCATTCCAGCAGCTGGCAACCACCCTGAACCATCATGTTTTGCCCCTTCAACACCTCCACAGCACACGTATTACACATCCATGGACTGCTTTCATTACTGATCTACCAACTCCATTGCTATTTTTTGCGTTAACCTCAGCTTGTTTGTTTTAAATATAACCTTGCGTGGACTCCCTCCTTGTCACATTGACTCTGCCAGTTTGTGACAAATCGGTGAAAAACAGTCTACGCAGGGGTATGATTCTCGCTTCGGGTGGAGAGGTCCAGGGTTCAATTCCTGGAGGAGCAAACAATGAAGTGGGTGGACCGGAAATGTCAGCAATGAAAGCAGTGCATGGATGTTTTGAAGGTGAAAAAGAAGATGATGTAGGAAGGGAGAAATAGTGGATGCTTTTCAATACGCTAACTTATGCTTGGGCATCCACTCTCCTGTATATATATACATACGCACATATACTGTGTATATATAGCTGTGCCACATATCATAATTAATTGACATGCTTTAAATTGGCAGCTTTAAGGCAAGGAGGTCTCACTTTGTTCGATGCCTTGACTCCTCTCTTGTCTCTTCCTCGCCTCCTCCGCACACATCTCTCGTGGGTGGGACTAAGACACGAGGAGAGGAGGCGAAGAAAGGAATTGAGAAGACAAGTTAGCATAGTGAAAAGCCCCCCTCGTGAGCACAAGGGCCAGCATTTATAGAGCTGAAATGCCGAGGTGAGCCCAATCAGCCATCAACCCTCACATGTCAGCCAGCTGTTGGTTCTCCCCAAACAGCCAAAGTACCAACGATACAGCACTAGCTGTAAGCTAGCAAGAAGCTAGTAGCCGCTGACTGATCTTGAATTAAACCAGGACCTCTCTCTGTCATCTCATTCCCCCACAATGTCCCTCTTTTGTTCTACTCATCTATGAAGCAGATCTATAAAACCTAAGATTAAGTGGACATGTTTTGATCTAATTGCAACAAAACAAATTCAGGTCTTTGCCTAAGTTTGCGGCGTCACAAGAACATTTGCGGCTAATCGTGCCCACTCGCATCTTTCTTTTGACTTTGTATGCCAACACATTATGTCACACACACACACAACACACCTTTTACAGTGGAGGAGGGCATCTCTTCACGACCACCATGAAGAGGATTGATGACTCTTTCAACAAACAGTGTGACACGAGTTTCATATCAAGTTGAGAAGGATCCAAACCTGTCTGCATGCCTGTGTGTCTGCATGTAGGTATTAGAGTTCATTTGACACCCATGTTGTGATTCATTTAAACAGGTGGCTCTTGCAGTGAGAAGATAAGGAGCAACACATTTTTATTTATCTCGTTTTGAACTTTTCTCTCGAAGCTGCCCATGTAGTTCACATCTCCACTGTCTTTTTCAAGGCTAATAATTATGGCAACAGTTCACAGATCCTGTTCCAATTAAACACATTGTGCATAAATTCTTAACATCACTGGCTTCTGCACCTTGTGAATAAAACTGGCTGCAAAGCACTGTGAAATTAAAATCCCCCCCTCCTCTCACATTTTCCAAGAATTTTAATAATTGCTTTTTTAAGTGCATGTTGACTGAACATGTTATGAAATTACATTGTGCATTTTCATTGATGTATTTGCAGAAACCAAAACAAACATTAATGAGACTGCAGCACCAAAAAGAAAATAAGCAAAAAAACGAAAATGTGAGCAGTATGAGTGTGTGTGAGTGTGCGTTTGGATTATAGATTAGAAGTCACCGCGGAAAAAGGCAGCTGTCCTTCTTAATGACAATCTGTCACAGCTCTTTTCTAACCGCTCCTCCTCTTTCATCAGCCTGTCTTCTCTCCCTCCAACCCTGTCCTCCTCTCTTTAGTCCGACTTGTACCAAACATCCCTCACTGGGGCACTCACTTCCTGTTTCTACAAGGTGACTCTGACAGCAGTCCTCCTCATTTTATCTCTTTTTTTTTCCCTTTCACCTTCTCTCTGCCAGCTGTGTTCGCTCTATATCAATTTGTATCTCTGTTTGTTACCAATTTTTGACAGAATAAATAATGATTACAGTATTGTGAGTTTTTATTTGGAGATCAGAAATGTTATGTCTTGATCTATATACTGTAGATTACACATATATAAAATAATACATGTATATGTTTCAATTAGTTTTTCTATTGTTTGATCACTCTGTACTGCACTTTGGATTGCTTTTATATTACTTTGTGCTATATATATATATATATATATATATATATATATTAACTGAGCAAATAAAGTGGTGCTTGAGCATCCACCCACAGTTTAGCTTCCTACATCACAGCTAAACAATGGCATTAGACAAATGATGATCAATGCAGACAAATGACTATCTCACTAATTGTGACATATGATGAGGCGACCAATTGTGGTTTATGAGGCAATGCTTGGTAAATGGATTAAAGTAATGATTACTGATAGAAAAAAAGCAAGTAGGATTTATTGGATCAGAACAAGTTTATCACTTTTCTTCAGGCTATAACTTTGCTCTCTTTTCCACCATCTGTCTTTCTGCCACTGCTATCTCAAGTCCTGGAACATAAACTGTCTTATGGGTTTAGATTTGATTTGATCCATTTCAGTTCTTCCTTTCTTTGTTGTTGTTGTTGTTTTTGAGGCTTTGTTATTTTCCTATTTTTGTGGGGGTTTTATCCTCTGAGGAGATAAACAAAGGTGACATTCTTTGTGTTCAAAGTTTGTTTCTTTGCTGAAATCAGGGAGCTAAAGGTATCAGATTCAGCATATTTTCTTCTCTGTCTCTCCCGCACGAGCACTCACAACACTGCCCACATACATCAGCACTGCACTGAACAGCATGTTCAAGGTACCTATCACTGCCTCCACAAGTGACCCTGACCTATCACTGGTGTTATTCATGAGCCCATTGCTCCTCTTCTCCTCTCTTCACGTCCTCCAGTTCTAACAAGGGCTACCGACACCGGCGGAACACCTGAGCCCCCTGACCTTTCGTTAATCTGCTGGAATAGTTTCTCAAAAATACATAAAACAGTATACAGTATTTGTGAGACCAATACAAGTTTGTTATTTTTTTTATCTTACAAATTTTCCCAGGTCAAAAACAATTTCGGAGATCATCTTGTCCTGGGCACGAGCAACACACTTCCTACTACCCTCAAGCTCAGGTGATTCATTTATAATGCGCTGCCACTGTTATACCTACGTAAAAAGTATTAGCGCTCTCTCACACTGGACTGAGCAATGAACAAAAGACCACCTAAAGGCATAAATACCGATGGATCAATCAATCACTGCTGTGGGGGACTAATTAAGTTGACATCTACAATATATTAATTCTACCGTCAATAATCAGACCATAACAAAGGCCTTAAAGGGTAACTTCAGTATTTTTCAACCTGGACCTTATTTTCCCATGTTTTTGTGTCGAATGGGAACACCACTTTTTTTAATTGGTCCGGTATTAAGGGAGTACGCGGCAGACAGCAGACACTAAACAGGCTACCATGTAATCATATCGGGCAATTGCACACTGTCTATGTACAGCCACTGAAAGTGCTTATTGTTGTCAATGCCTCAGATTGTTATTATAAATGTGCATACAGAGAAGA
The DNA here is from genome assembly GCF_910589615.1 of Taurulus bubalis. Taxonomy (NCBI): domain Eukaryota; kingdom Metazoa; phylum Chordata; class Actinopteri; order Perciformes; family Cottidae; genus Taurulus; species Taurulus bubalis. Next base: position 15,318,692 of record NC_136600.1, on the reverse strand, counting down.
AAATAAGTTTTTCTTTCCCTTTCGCTTGATGATATCTGAAACCTTGTGTTGCATATTGTCAAAATCAGCTAAATATTCAGCAATGACATTGAAAACCATTTAGATAACACCAAGCTACACTTTCTGTACTCCAACACAACAACCTCTGACAACACCAGTGTCCCGTGGCATTCCTCTCGCTGACTCTCACTCATGCTTCAGGGTCCAGGCTGAAAAATACTTAACACCCGATAACATCTGCTTATATTTTTCAACTTTACTGTTGATTATTATGAGTTTAATCATTATAAAATAAAACTCACATGAATAGCTGTCAAATCTCTATTTCACGTTACATTTGATAAGGACTGTCAATCCCACACAGCGGATAACAGCCGGGGTCTAGAGGAGCAAAAGGTGATGCAGCCTCCATCCCTCTCATGCCAAAGTAACAGATTTTTTTTTATCAATTCATCTAAGACGCTTTCTTTCCCTATGTTATGGTACTGCGGGCTACTCGGTGCCGTTTGCCTTTCACAAGCAAATACTTGTTGAAACCGCTTAAACAAGCCAGTCGCACACCGTGCCTCTTGGAGCACAGTGAATTCAACACACAAGCTTGCACACGCACATTCCTCTATTTACTCCTGGACAACTCAAACTGGACGGAGAGTCTGCAAAGCCACAGTGGAGGGACCCACCAAATGAGCCGAAGTAGCTCGGAGCAATTAACGAGCATGCATTTTATACAACTCTCGCCTCTTTAAAAAAAAGAATCTTGATTTAGCATTTCATTCAGCTTCACTTCAACAGCATAGTTGGTTGGGGGAAGCTTGGGGGATTTGAGACCTTTTAGAGACTAACTACAAGAAGAAGAATCAGACCCCAACCAGCATAGCTAACGCTTGTAACACTGCTGCTATCAGGCAGCGTTTTATCAGTTAGGTTCCCAGTACACCTGTTGGTAATTCTAATGAAGAGAATAACACCCCCAGCAGGAGACTAAATTAAGATGCAGCAGTCACAAACAGGCCTAATAAGGCACTATGTGGGGCCTGCACACTCATACATAGATTCCCAGCTGTGTGTGTGTGATATAGATGGAGGGGTTCCAGTTTTATTTCATGACCTGAGGAACCTCTTCGTAACTACTTGCATAAGTAAGCTTCAGCCCAAGGTTTAGTAATGATAGTTATTACGTTGCTCTGCCTGCAAGAGGCTATCATACACACACACACACACACACACACACACACACACACACACACACACACACACACACACACACACACACACACACACACACAAAAAGAGACATATTACACACAATCATCTTTTGCAGCTGGTCCTTTCTCCACACCAAGCTCCTCATACTAACATCCATCGCCTAGCAACCACCTATCAGGAAACACGCTCACCTCCGGACCCGAGTCGCCTGCCCCTGACAGGCAGCCAATCAGGTGAGTTGCTCCCCTGGGAAAAAAATTCGGTGATCAAGAGGAGAAGGGGGAAGGGAAGTCAATAAGGTTCCAGGGTCACCGGCGCAAACCATCTTCTCTTCTTCTCTGTCAAGCTTTTCACTCCATTTTGTTATGTTCTCTTGACACAGGCATTGATGTCGAAGCACTCAAACTGTATTCTTGCCAGCTCAACTCCTCTCCTTGTCTCTGCGTGTGTGTGTGTGTGTGTGTGTGTGTGTGTGTGTGTGTATGTGTGTGTGTGTGTGTGTGTAGGAGGCATTCTATAACTTTAAACCTTTTTTTTTTTAGATATAATGCATCAGATACATAGTGACTGAAAGCGGTGTTTTCTATTATGCTCGTAAACAGATTAGAGAAAGATGAGATACCATTCTCACAAAACTACATACTGGTGTCATGCACAGGTTACAGATGTTTATGCATTTCATCAAAAAACATTTGCATTGCAGAGAATTTGATTTTCTTCACATTTTCTTGTCAAATCTGTCTTGATATATCCTCATCTTCCGGACTAAGGAAGATTGCTTGAAATACGATGGTATTTCAGATTGTTGACAGTGTTTGTTTTGCAGCATGTTTTGAGGGAGATGATGTCCCGCCATCAAATTGTGTTTCTTCTTGCTTGTGTCAGGGGATTGACAGTAAGCGGAGCGCAATGTAGTGCAGTGGTATGAAAGCACTCGACCTGGGGACTCTCCAGCACAGTGAGATAATGATACAACAGAACTCTAACAAGACCAAATCAAGGCTTCAATTTGTATTGTGATGGATTTTCTGTCTCAGGCAATTTTCAACTCTGTTGAAAGTTGTTTTTCAAGCAGGGTAAAAAATGGCTGTTAAAAATGACATCTACTGATGGCGGAAAAATGAACTATTTGGTAACTTTTAATACACGACTGGGAAAAATATTAAAGAAGCGAGGCACAAACTCAAACGAACAACAGTATTATCCATTGACAATAAAAGTGAAACAAACCTGCTGGCTCCTTATGTGACCCAACTTTAGGACCTACATATAAGCTCACCAATGAAACCCCAATCAAAACAACAGAAGAAGAGGATCAGACTCACCTCACACACTAATGAACTCTGCACTCAAATCTGCTGTTGGACTGAATCTGTGACGGGATTTGGTCCAAATCTGTGCAGATGTTGGGTTATAATTATCGGCCATGTTTGACTTTATTAAGTTGGCTTCATGGGGTTAGCTATAATTGAATTCCCTCCCTCGACCAGATAAATTTAGACTGACCACTTGGTCTCAATCAAGCTTTTTGATCTAATTGCTCGGGTGTGAAAATCTGCCGTAAATCAGCCTGATAATCCTCGACCAGCCTTCCTTTATCTTTGTCTTACACTCTTGCTGACTCTCTCTGTCTCACTACATATGACACCTAATGTATTCTTCTGGTCCTGTGTTGTGAACTAAAGAGATCATTTCCTGGGTTTTGGGCATACATATCCTGTTTGTCCTCTCCAAAAACAATGGTGTGGATGTGCAAATAATAAATGTGCAAATATCTGTCTCTCTCATAAAAAAATCAAAGATACAAATGACATGAATGTGCATTGCAAGACTCTCAATGTGCAGTTTGGTGATGAACAGCCAATCACTGATCTTAAAATGATGTATCATGCACAACTTACAGTAAGTGGAAGCAAAATACTACACTAAAAACAAAACACTTCAGACACTTAATACTACATTAAGCAGTTTCAATTTGATCACTTTAATTTTGGAATTTGTCAACTATAGTGCATGCTTTGTTTCCAGTTACAATGACCAACCTTCTCTCCATTGTGAAGTAGCTGAAGCTCATGCGTATAATAGTATGTAAAGCCATTCACTATAAACAAAGCTGAAATAATTAAAACTGATGACCATGACACAAAACCGTGACCTTTCATTTACCCAGGGAACCTCAGTGTTTCTTTTCAAGGAGATCATTAAAAAAAACAGACAGCACCTCTGACTTCACTGGGTAGCCACTCCATTCCTACTGTGGCCCATAATGCTAATGCTCCGGCTCCAAGCTGTATTATTTTGTTACCATGTCATCATTGCAGGCAGTAGGAAACACTTGTGTGTCACGCCATCCCTCCCTCTGCCCTCCTCTATCACAGTGTCTCTTCTGTCCCAGTGCCTCAGCTGCGATCCTTCCATCATTTCTATCTCTCCCTGGTGTCCTGTGCTTTTTCGCCTCATCGCTTCACCAGCCTCTCTTCGTCTCTGCACCCCCCCCCCTCATTTTCTCTCTCTGTCTCTCTCTCTCTCTCTCTCTCTGTCTCTCTCTCCATAGTTGTTCTTCTTCAATACCCTTACTCTCCCTTCCTGCTCCCCCACCTCCATCATGCTACCTCTCCTTGACGCCAACCTTTTTCTCCCACTGCCACTCCCTCTCTCCTGCCCCTGCCCTTCATGCCATCATGCATCATGCCATTTCTTATCTGTTTGTAACATTCTGTTCCTTCCTGGGTATTCATAGTCTGTTATACTATCTCTCTCTCTCTCTCTCTGTCTGTCTTTGTCTGTGTCTTGTGTTTCATCTCCTTCATATGAAGCAATTATCTGTCTTTCATTACTGTCCTCGTCGTGTTGATGCCTCAGTGTGTACTTGCTCCTGTATGTGCTGCGTCCACATCTAACACATGTCAACACACTGCTTGTTGGGGGAGTCATTATTTTTCCATTTATATTTCTCTAAGAAAATGTTTTTTCTACATTTTCTTTTTTGAATAACAGGAAATATTAAGAATGCAAAACTCTTGGGGAAAAAAAACAGCATTTGCAGAATCAATATCACTTTAATCTGTTATTATATTATTCCTTATTACTTCCAGGGGCTTTTGGAGGGCTGATCTGCAGCATAATCAGCATCTCCTCATTTCCACTTCTCCATCTATTAGCAGAAGCATATTCTGAGTTGTCTTTGCCACAGGAGGACCTTGGTTTGCTCTTAACTGAGGTGAACAGTTGCCTCTGGCAGGATGCAGTGCAACTTGTTGGTGCGTGGGAACATAAAATTAAACTGAAAATATGTTTAAACAGATCTGGTGGGTTTATTTATTTGTTTGTTGTTAATTTTTTTCTGGGTAAAAAAGAAGGGAAACCGTGTGTGTGTGTGTGTGTGTGTGTGTGTGTGTGTGTGTGTGTGTGTGTGTGTGTGTGTGTTCCCAGAATATATGATCCTTGTGTCCAGCAGTTGTAGCGATGAACGGTGAAACAGAGTTCAAAGAGAGGACAGGAGAGGGGAGGCGCTAAATAGGATGTGCACACACACACACACACACACACACACACACACACACACACACACACACACACACACACACACACACACACAAAATGTGAAGTCCTGTGGTACCTTATAATATGCTAGAGCATGGGGACATACATTCATCCACAGGCAGAAAAATGAAAATTCAAACCACTCATATCCCCGTGTGGAGTCACAGCATGGACACACCCTCTCACAAACACAACATTACTGCATTACTACAAGAGAGCACTTTGATAATGTCACAGCCCTTAGGCCAAAATCGTCCCGAAGAGATCAACCGCCTGCTGCTTCGAGTCAGCATCTTTCAAATGCAACTGTGTGTTTGTGTGTGTGTGTGTGTGTGTGTGTTTGTGTGCGCTTCTTTAAGGCCAGTAGTGATGAAAGCTGCCTGCGGTGACAAGACAAGCTTCACCATGACACCAAACACACCCTGTCTTGGAGGACTGTATAGGCACCCTGTAGCTCATAAATAGTGAAAGGAGGACAGAGGGAAAAATGAGTATAGAAAGCATGGTAAAAAAAAAGAGCATGTGAATGTGAGATGGTGGCCGACGTGGAAGATGGTGCTGTGCTGCGAAGGAGAGACTGAGAGGGTAGGTAATTTGTGATGACAGAAGGAGAAAGGGGAAAAAACAGAGGTAGTAAGAGACAGTGAGAGGGAGGAAGCAGGAGAGATATGCAACGTGATGGATAAAAAAACACAGAAACAAGATGAAAGGAGTCAGAGAGAGATGGTGGGAATCTTCATTAGAGAGGAGGAAGAGGTAGAAAGAGCATTTATCTAAGACCTGAGGGGAGGAGAGCAAGTGGGAGCCAGAGTATACAAAAAAGAAAGCAAAAAGAAGAGTGAGGGATGAACATGAGCCAGGAGAAAAGCTGATGAGGAGCAGCCTTTCGAAAGCTATTTGGTCCTGAGCCCCCATTAATTCAGCCCGCATTTCAGCTCTCTTTGTGAAGTGCTTTGGTAACAATGGATTCATCAAGCAGCCTGTATGATTTGAATGTAACTCCAGGAAGGGAGAAGGGGATGGCAAAAAGGGGTTTTGGGGGTGGTGGTGGTGGCACAGACGCAGTTAGTAGAAGGAGAGGAGTGACGGGCCGAGTGTGTGCCGCTCCTTCATTGTGCTGAGGGCCATTCATCGTGAATAGGAAGGGTGGGGTGTCAACTTTTAATTGTTTATTCACCAGGACAGACACAAAGGGAGGCAGGGAAGATAAGGCTGCCTTTGTGTGTGTGTGTGTGTGTGTGTGTGTGTGTGTGTGTGTGTGTGTGTGTGTGTGTGTGTGTGTGTGTGTGTGTGTGTGTTTGTGTGTTTGTGTGTGTGCACGCAAGCGTTTGCATTTGCAAATATGTGGCAAATAGTGAGTGTAAATACAGCGATGTATTTATTGTGTGTATGTGGGCAGAATCAAACAAGTGGAAGGAAAATGCAGATTACTACAGATGGAAAATCTAAATAATTACAAGCAATTTATTCCATAGAAAATCATATTTAAATGTCATCACAACCACAAGCAGCATTTTCAGGAGGCCACACATTTGTGACATACCCCATTCCCCACATAATCGACTATCCACTCCTCCCCTCCGCATCCTTTCCATTATTCTAGACCCACCCACTCATCTCCCTCTGCTGGGATTATTAACCTATTACAGCATCATCTGTCACTTCTTCCCTTGCTCATCTCTCTTTCCCTCACTTCCATCTCACTTGTCAAACACAGAGGTCATTGTGAGCCGTGAAACAAAAGCATTCTCTCAATTTTTTTAATCTTTCCACATTGTCTCCCTCTTCCCCACTTGTCCTGCTCCCATACTTATCTCCTGCCTTTGAATTCTTTTGTGGGACAGTGAAGGCAAGTAAGCGCCATGGGCTGAGATAACAGCACCCAGCTAATACAGCGACCAATAAACAACCCATAAACACTCTGCAGAGTTGTTTATCCATTTCAACAATCAGAGCCTCCATAATTTCCCACAGTTTACCACCTCTGTAGTCCCACTGGTTTACGCATCAATGTGAGAAAAGTCCGACAAATATACGGCTAATTGTCATTTGTTCTTTACAAAAAAAATGACCAGAAACAGAAAAGCACAAACCCATATTTCTATGTCCCTTTAAATAAGTTGTTGTGGTCCATGTGGCAAGGAGACTCTGATCACTGCTGTTTTCCTTAAATGAGGTCCTTTTGTGAAGAGATGGCTCAGAGAATGTTCCGGTAATAGAAAGTGAAGAGACAAATGGTTTTAGAATGCAAATGAGCCGCTGATTATGCACCAGAGTCCCACTAACTCAGAGACGAATTATGAGATGATGGTCCCGGAGGTATCGGTTTGTAGAAGGCTTCCTGACTTTGGTAGTGGAGTGACCACACAGGTTTAGACTCCTTTATTTCTTCTTGCATAGACAAAGCACCCATATTGATTGGCATGGAGCAAAAGACCTACTGCAGCCATCCTACAGTAAGCCTCAGGGGACAAACACACACTCGCCCTTTGAAGGTGTCACAATGCTTTCTTTCTTTTGGCAACTTCAAAGAGAACATTTGAACATTTATTTCTTCAGTTTGTCAGAATGACATTTAGCTTTTTTCACTCTACAATGTGAAACCTTACTGTCCTTTCACACTGAGCTTCTGGCTTGTAAGGTTCCGCTGCCCTATTGGGCCCAGTAAAAAAAACAAGGCAGCAAATAGTTGTTTTATCATCTGATATTTACCAGGGTTTTATATAATTTCATAAAACTTTAAATCAAACAGATTAACTGGCGGAAATAGAGGAAAGGGAAGAAAACACTACAAAACCAGTTTTCTTACACATCACTGAGACATACGCATTCTGCACACACACACACACACACACACAGATGCACAATGGCACGCTCACGCACACCACTACCACAAACCACAACAACAACATCAATAGAGCTTCTTTACATTAATCAAAGTTGAGTTGACGGTCAGGCCAACCTCCTATATGATTGGTCCTTGTTACGCCAGCCTATCATCAGTTTTTGTTGAACCTTACACACACACACACACACACACACACACACACGCACGCACACGCACACGCACACGCACACGCACACACACACACACACACACACACACACACACACACACACACACACAACAGAATTCAGAAAACCCCAGAGAGGGTCAGTGCATGAAAAGGCTCTTCTCCAAATGGCTCATGTATTCAGCCCATTCTCCCAGTGGATCTGCCCTATATTGACAGAAGAGAATGGTGAAGGCCCTTGTCAAAGTATGAGACAGAATTGTGTGACACAGTTCTCACACTACCTGAATGACACACCAAATAATACAACATTGTGTCGCACCCTTTCAAAGGGCTATTTCCCTCAATTGTGGCAATGATCTCATTGTGTATGAGGCCAATGTGAAGCTACGTTTAAAACCTTCTAAAGGTGAACAAACAGCCTATATTTTAAGGGAATGCAGCAGCGTCTGAAATATGGATGCGGTTGGAAACTAATATCAATGAGGATAACAGGAAAAGTGAAAAAAGCTGAAGAAGGAGTGAAGTGTTATTCTTACAGAGAGCTTTTATCTTGTCAACCTTGAGAGCCATACATAATATGTCTGGGTCTGTGTGTGTTTTCAAATAAATAAAAGTCTGTTTTGCTGCCCTTACTTATTGATAAAACGGCAATTCAACTACATGTATTTAATAAGAAAGGTTTAAATGTTTTGTTCTCAGTAAGGTACTACGGTTAAATGGATTTGTGTAGCATCTTTATATAGCGAGTGTCACAAAGTACACCCTGAGTCAATAAAGCAAAACAAATGACGGAGACAGACTTCACACAGCCAAGCACCGCCATCGCTACAAGGCCACGTTGTACAAATAGGTACAGACACACTTTAAAAGTGAATGACCTAAAGGCAATGAATAAAGCTACTGTAGACCCCAAGGGCCATACAACAAAGGTTCACTGATCCTGAAACTCGAGGAGGGAACCGCCAGCAGTAAAGCCAAGTATGCGGAGCAGAAGCATCGGCATGGGGGACTGATTGCAGAGATTAATACCGGTTTTAAACATCTTAAAATCAACTTTGCTCTGAAGCAGCATTCAGTGACACAAAGCCAAGAACAGGGGTGATATGTGCCCCGCGGCTTATTCTACATAAAAAGCCTTGCTGTGGCAAACCAGCTGTAATTTCTGCAGCGAGAGAGCGACGGAAGCACATACAATCAATTATATAAGTTCTTTTGAAGCACAATGGGCTATTTGGAAATAGAAGAAGTGACTAGATGTGGTGTGAACAGTTGAAAGTTATACTAATAAAAAGCAACTTTATTATTTTTGAATGAATCAATAGTCTGGCTCAGCAATACCTTAAATGATAATACATACATGCGTTTATTTCACTTAAACTGTAAGGAACTATTTGCGACATAATCCGTAACAGCAGTTTGTCAACCCAAGCTGATATGGTTCTATTGAATGCCATAACACAGCCTCATCTGCATATCATGTAAAAACTGTTAACTGTTGACTGTTGAGGTGGCTAACATTGTTGTGGTGGAACTAATTACTTTGGATCAGTGCTTCTCAAAGTGTTGGGCGCAGAGACATGACAGGTGCGATCAGGAGGAAACGTGACGCAGAACTAACAAACTGACTTGGGAATCCTTTTTCACAACGGACCAGTAAACAATTCAGCGCTCACAAAAGCAATGGAGCTCATTCACACAGGCAGTCCGGAGGTCTCCAGACCGATATTTGCCGGAGATGAAAAGAAAAACAGACGACGCTTTCGAGAGGAATAAGATGCTTCACTGACAGCATAAAACACAGGACATTGAAAATTAAAGTATTATTATTTACAACTTACAGAAACAAAAAGTTTGAGAACAACTGCTTTGGCTGAACCATGAAAATGTTGCATCTTTCAAAAACAAACGAGTAACCTTGAGTGAGACCTTTTTTCCTTTGCTCTACGAGACATATATGCACACACAGTGCCAACAGTTTCACAGAATTCCACATTTGGGGGACGTTTATATGCCAAGAAACGTGGAATAGCTTCAACAATCGGTCAAAACTGCTACCTGGTAAAAAATTATGCAAACCATGCAGGTTTTACGTATTCCAAAAGAGGAGGGAATTAACCATGTGTCTAACTGTAGAACTGAAGAAGATATACAACACACACTAAGTGTTAACATATGTGTGTTCCCCCCCCCCCAAAAAAAGGCAGCAAAAAAATAAATAAATAAATATTTAACTTTGGAGTTACTACTCACTGTTTAATGTGCCCTGACAGATCAACTTGAGCTCAAAAACCTATTTTCTTTTAATCTAAAGTGTTATTGGAGTCAAATTGACAGGAAGGAGGACATTTTTCCCGTTACATTCTCAGTCCACTTCCTCATTTGCAGCTGATGGCCGGAGTGAACTGGAGGGAGCGGCAGGGCTGTGAGGTGGGAGTGGAAGAAAAGTGGTGCTGCGTTGATGGGACTTTTATGATGTCCTTTGCCGCTGGAGCGTGGAGCTGGAGGAGGAGGGATAAGGGCCAAGAGAAAGGAGTGTCAGCAAGGCTCCTGGAAGGATACGCTGCAGCGTGAGCGTCTGCTGGATTTGGAGGGCTTTAACAGAGTGAGACAAAGACAGCCAGAGTGTCTCTAACCGTGTGTGTGTGTGTGTGTGTGTGTGTGTGTGTGTGTGTGTGTGTGTGTGTGTGTACACTCCTATTTCTAAACATGAGAGAAAGCTTTTGCTAAATAATTCCTTCCAAAGTTTGGCTTGGGTTTTGGCTCCAGGTTAGAATCACCATGTTAGTAATTCACTGCAGTTTTGCTGAAACAATGTTGGAAGATACAATACTGTACGGCAGGAAAGACCCCAGAAGAACAAGATCTCTCAAAATCTCAAAAACACCTCTGCAGGAAATTGCCTTCTCACACAGTGAAATAAATCAATTCAAGCCAATCATTTGTATATTTGGAAGAAATGTAATCATGCCTCAACACACAGTTGTGTCTTGACAAAATAGAAAATGCATACCAAGCATTTAAACCCCGGAGACAAGGTGAGGAGATGGGTAACTTCGTCGATCCTCTGGATGAGCATAGAAATAGGAATTAAATGCACAATTCCACATTCACGTAAATGAGTCACTTAAGACATGAGAGTTTCTCATTTCTTTTTAGTTTAAAAGAGGCCCGTATTACAATGGTGACAAACTACGCAATCACACTGTGCAACAGCCCTTGACATTGCCAGCATATTACGAAATGCTGCATGTACAAATGGAGCCAAAGTCATGCCCTGTGACACTTTGCTCCCATTGGAAATGTGCCATATCTGTCAACACACATCTGTGTATCAATCATGCATTCGAAAATTAAGTTTTGGAAAGCCAGATCAGGAGAGAAGACCGCTTTACCATCAAGTTTCAGAATTTTATGATGGAGCTGAAAACAGCATTTTAATAAGGGTCCTCACGCAAAATGTTTTATAAAATGTTCATGTTGAATTGGATTTTCCTACTTTTTGATTGCGAAGATGACTGGTTGGGCCTACGGCGAAGGTTGGGTTCAGGTAGAGGTGAGTGGAAACACAAATTGATGGGGAAACAGCTTTTGACACAACACCAGTAAGTCTCATGAGAGAGTCAGAGCGAGAAGTAAAATGTATCTCAGTCCCATGAGAGTTGACATGCGGTATGTGCAGGGGTCAGCGCATAAGACGAATCAATGAGAGGTAAGGATGGGTTCACAGACACAACGATGAGTATGCTACCACAATTTACCCATCAAATCATGTTGGTGCGCATCTCTGTCTACCTGTGTCTGAATCATTTGTGTTTGTGTGTTCACCCATGTGTGCATGATGCAGTGTTTGGAGGTGCCTGAGTACATCTCTCGCTGTGTGCAATCTGGAGCCGGTCTGTGGTTGTTTCATTTTTTCTTTTTTCTCCCTTCATCCCTCCGTTGGCTCCTCTCAAATGGCAATTTGTAAAACATGGTCCTCTGTTAGCCCTCTCCCTTGCCTCAAAGCCCTTCCCTGCACGACTGCTTTCCTCCCTCATCTGTCCATCCACTCCTCTTCACATAGCTCGTTTTACTTCCTTCCCTCACTTACCTCCTTTCCCCTTTATCTCCCTCTCCTCTCATTTCCATACCTGCACTCTGCATCCCTCCTTCATTCTCTGTCTTTCTCTCATTTGCCCTCTATGGTCCATGTGATGTTTTCTTCTTCATTATCTCTACTTCTTTTTTCTTTGTCTATTGTTGCTGCTGCTGAGAGTCATTAACTCCACCGGATCGCCCTCATGTGCTTATTTTTTTAGTTTTTTTTCTTCCGGGATCTCAATTGGCTTCTGACTCATTATGTAATTAAGAGTTTGTTTCTCTGCATACAGTATCATATTAACATGCACATAAAGATGCAGTCACTGTGAAATCTCCACTTTAAACTGCATACTTTATGAACTGCTGCACACTCTGGCTCCATTCCCAAGAGAAAGTGGTTGAGAACAATCCAAACGCTGCTTTGAATGTCACTCAAAGTTTAAACGAGCGGCCTGCATACTGCTGGTTAAGACTTTGCAACCCATTCTCATGCCCAAGTTGTCACATGTGGACGCTTGGTCTGGACCCCCATGGCGCTCTGGGTATCTCTCAAGCGTCATTTTCCATCAAGCAGGATGGGATTAACGTTGTAGGTTTAGGAAAAGCTCATGGATTGGGTTTAAATAAGTATGTTTGTTTTGTAACTTAAGTTACGTACGTAAGTTATGCATGTTGCGTCAGTAAACTCAACGTTTGCAACATAAAATAAATCAACGTTGAGATTCGGTATCACACAGTAAACAAACAGCAGTCTCCTGGGTAAAAGTCCTGTTTTTATTTTGCCCCGGATGAAGCCTGGTGCATCTCACACAGACGGTAAAGGGTGCCTTGTGCGTCAAGGGGCATGACACAGCCTGTATTTGACAAAATAATGAGAGAATGAGACAGGGATAGATGTTGTCAGTATATTACTTTGGCCTTATTTGAAGGAAACACTTGTATTGGAAAGAAATAGTACCTGTAGTATGGCTGCACCACTTATCCAAGGAGAAGAATAAAAAAACAATATATATATATATATATATATATATATATATATATATATATATATATATATATATATATATATATATAGTGAGGGACTTGTGCAGCTACAATACCTGTTTTGCCTAATGGTGCTTCAACAGTCAGGCTGTTGAGATTGAACCTTGAGAATTGAAAGAGGAAAAGCTGAAAGCTGCTGAGTGTCAAAGGAAAACGATGGAAGATAATGCATAATGGGAGGAGAGGGCGTACGTATAACCTGAAGGACGGAAGACAAGAGATGAACAGACGACACAAACTGACTCTCTTCTCGAAGCCTCGTCTGCGTCAGATTACTTCCCTCCTCTCCACTTGTCTCATTTTCCACCAATAACATCAATTGTTTACCCTCGCCTATTGTCCAGTTCATGCTCTATCAAATGTGTTCCAGGATTCTACAGCATCTTACATCAGTGGCCAGATGCAGTTCTCCATCTTCTCTCACTCTTTCATCTCCATTAGCCGCCCGTCCACCCCTCTTTTATATCCCTCTCCCCCCCCTTGACCAATCCATCCATCCAGCCACATGCTGGCAAACACACACACGTGCACTTGTGTGAATCACCGGGCATTTCCATGACAACGTCAACATGAAGACCGTCCCTCTCCGCTCGCGGTTCAACTCATTTGCACCTCATTTGCATGTTTCTGGAGCGACCGGCGGCATTTGACTTTGACAATGGCGGGGAAACTGGCATGACCCTGTCTTTCTTATTCTCAGTGTGTGTGTTTCTCTCTCGCATTTATCCTCTCGCCCAGCATTTAACCGCTCAACTCAATGTCCGCTCATCCACCCCCTCCCCTCTTCCCCCCATTTTTCTTCCATCATTTTACGACACCCATGAGAAAGAAGCTGCAACTATGAATCTTTCACTGCTTCTCTGAATAAGAGTAACACTTGCAGGCTATTTGCGAATGGACAAAGAGCTTGTCATCTATTTCCTTTGCAGACAAACACAGCTGCTGTTAAACACTTGTACACATAAACTTTGCTATTGACACTGCATCGCATTAAATTATGCATACACACACACACAATTACTGACACTGGAAAAAAAATACTGGCACGTGTGCACAAACAGACACATACATGCACACACTGAGAGGCATCCAAGAGACACACACATACATCACTCGCAGTTAACTGATGCTCCTGCACACACCCACATTCGCAAAGACGTCCCCAAGTAGCTGTGAAATTAAACTTCTTTTTCAGATCCGACATGTTGAAAAATCGTTTGAGTGGTTAACCAGACACAAAAGCACTCGCTTTTCTTTTTTTCTTCTTTCTTTTTGTCCCCCTCCATCATGAGGATTTCCAATTAAACAAATTCTCCATAACTGAGATTAGCATCACTAATTTGCTTTCTCCACTCCACAACAATTACATGCCAGCATCAACAAAATGTCAAAGTCACCTTCTATTCCCCATATTATGAGACTAGACAAGTGCACTCTGTAGGCAGAGCTCTTCTGGGTGTGTCCGGGGCATTTTCAACGACAATAGTTTTTAACATTCTCACCAAAAAAAAGAAAAGTGGATGTAAAACATCCCAAAAATAAAAAATGTTGAATCTCTACTTCGTTAATATATCATCTATGGATATTAGTTGTTAGCGGCATAAAAAAACACCATTAGTGTTGATGCCTTAAAGTAAAAATCACACACGTGAAACTAATCCAGATTACATCTGAGTTAACTTTTGTTTCTTTTTTGTTATATATGTAGTTTATGTAAAGCTCTTTGAAATCAATACAAACATTTACTACTACACACACATTTCGTATCAAAGTACAACTACCTCAGCAGTGTGCTTCTGTAAGCCGTTAGCTCAAGTAGCTAAACACACCGCAGGACCCGGGTGCCCTCCGGCTGACAGCTCAACGGTAACGAGCTTTCCTCCCATTGAAAGTAACTACAGTAACAGCATGAGAAGTCATGCTCTGTTGTTGTAAGTGCTCGGTTCAGTTTGTCATTTGTTAAGCATTGGTTAAGTAAAGACAATATAAAACAGTCAACACAAAAGTTGTATCCAAAATGCGACAAACAAATTCCCCAAATTCTAAAATCCAGTAGTATGTCAGATTAGCCGTGGACGGACAGATACGCACACATGCATTCACGCACACGCGGCCGACCGCGTTATCTCCCCACAGGCTCAAGCCTAGAGGAGATAATGATGTGAGAGAATAAAAGAACATGGCTGTCTTACGACTCGGTCTGTTCACGTCCTCCGTTCTGGAGGGTTTTAAAAGCCACGCTCAGTATCTCTGCCCTAATTGGCTGTGGTGTTGAAGAGCAGACACGTTCACAGGTTTCAAGTATGTGTGTGAGCAATGGAGGATGTGTGTGTGTGTGGGTGTATGTGCATGTTTGTGTGGAAAAGTGGAAGAAGCATTCATGTTTGAGCCAGTTCATGTGTACGTACTTACTCGCCTGCATTTGTGAGAATCAGAGAGAAGGGACATTGTGTGTGTCAGAGAAAAAAAAGATATCACTGCTTTCTGGCTCTCATCTGACATTTTCAAATCCAGCCAGCGGAGGACAGAGAAAGTTTTATGGAAACAGATTAACTGTCCAGCAGAGATGACAGACAGAGAGACAGACATACGGCGTGAAAGAGAGAGTGAGACAGGCTGACGGAGACACGGGGGCAAGAGCAGTCAGAGAGGGAGAGACAGAGAGGAAGAAAGCGCAGTGGGAGGGGAAAAGCATTCAGAGAACGAGAGAGAGAACCGCATTCAGAAAGTCAGAGGGAGAGGAAGGGCCTGTGCAGTTGCATTGATTTGAAGCGGTAGGAGGGGAGATAGCTGGTGCAGGGGGAGGCTCAGAGACAGAGCGGCTACTGTAAGAAAATGGCTTTATAATACATTTAAAGAGCAGCACAGAAGACACAGAGTCTGACAGACAGGCTGGTAAAAAGGGAGAGCATAGAAGTCAGAGAGAGGAAGAAACAGGCGGAACAGACGGAGAGCATTTCATTTTTATATTTGTATGTATTGGACTTTATCTTTTGATCAACGTAAACAGCTGGAACTGTTATAAACATCTTCCAGTGACAGGGAACTCTAAATTAGCAATCTGTGGTCTTTCTAACACCATACCTTCCACTTATGATGCCTAATTAATGTCGTAATTGCCAAAAGGGAATTCATTGGTGTGAACTCACAATTTCCCCACAAGGATCAACAAACTGTCATCTTCTAAATAAAGGTCACTGAATCTCTCTGACATGCAACACAGGGAGAGAACAGATAGCATATATATATGTATGTTTGTAAGGACTTATTTATTCAATCTAAATTTAGATGTATTGGTAATGTGATTTGCACATGTGCTTGAGCAATTTGAGAAGGATTTAATCATGTCAATAAAGCGTCTTGGAGTTCATTTGAACTGATGCGAAACAGACAGAGAGAGAAAGAGATAGAGGAAGAGAAGTGGTGGATTAGAGAGAGAGAGAAACATTAAAAAAGGTGATAAAGGAATGGTGTCTTATGAAATTCTGTATTTTTCTTAATGTAAATAAATGCCATGTATTCTACGAACAAATATGGTTAGTGTAGCCAGAGCCTTCCTCTGTGGCATTGTTGTCCATTAAAAACACATTAATGAGCCACACTTTTGTTGCACATGAGTTGCACTTTTGAGACAATAGCACATCCACCATCCTGCTGCTTTACACACGGGCTCGAAAAATGGTCCCTAACAAATCATTTCACTTATTTGAGTAATGTTTGCGAGAAAAAAACCTGTGTATCGGTTTTAGGAAATTACTCAACCATTTAGAAAAACCCTTTTTAAAGAATTACGACTTCACGAGAAAACAGATGAGGCAAATACAACCTCAAATAGTTGCACGAGATGTGATTTGCACTTGTATGTTGGTAACGAGAAAAATATTCGATCATGCCAATAAGCAAGAGTATAATTATATGAATTGAGGTGAAACAGACATGGAGAGTTGGAAGAGGTTAGAAAATGAGCCAAGAGAAAACCAGTAAGTGATAAACACAGTGTTGTTTGACTTATCATACTTCATATAGTCCATTGCTTTAGCATGTATTGTCCATTTCCCTGCTCATAAAGACATGTAAACATATAATATACAGACTTGCAGACATGCAGAGTGCGTCTAGCAGAGCAAGAGCGAGGTAATTAGACACCTAACAGAAAGACGAAGCGTGGAGGTCACATAGCTAAGTGGATGGAGAACAAAGAGAAACAGAGACATGCAGAGCGATGAACAGATGAGCTCAGAGCACCAAGAAGTAAACAAGCCCAAGCCCCACTCTGTTTTGACCTGTGGTGACCCCGTGACAATGTGACTAATGGCCTTGAAACATACAAGGACCAGGAGACCAACTGCTGATGGACACGTACACAACATGCTGTATGAAAGACCATTACAGCTACAAAAGAAAACAGACGCCGATATTGGGAGAGTTAGAGTGGTAGAGAGGGGAAAGAGTAGAGTACTGCACAGGAGATATATTTGTCTACTCCAGCCACACTGCAGGAGAAGAATACGCAGGAATATCTCTGTAACCCTTGTTTAGATTTAGTTTAAACACATGCACCATTGAAGAAGACAGAAACTATGTAGCAGCTTCTAAAGTCCTCTGAACATCTGCAAACCTGCTGCAGTAAAGCCTAGTTTATGGTTCTCCGTCACGTCGACGGCGTAGGTACGCCGTCGACGTGACGCCGTCGTTGAGCATTCGAAGTTCTGCGTCGAGGGACCGCGTTGCTCTGCAATTAACCGCCATGCTGCCAGGGGGTGTGCCTTTGTGGCTGTGTGGTTTCAGGGGTTATAGCCGAATTCCGGTCACAGTAAACAATGGCGACCAAGTTGGAGCGGCTGCATTAAAGTTGGAGCTCATCAATATTGAAGAGCAAATGCTTATATTGCAAATGATGAAGCGCAGGCGACAGAGAAGACGTTTGCGGAGGTGGTCTGTACGACCACTAAACCGGTCGAGGCTGGGAAAAAGCAACTGCCGGAAATTACGTTCTGAGCGGACCAATCACAGCGCTTACGGTCCGCGTCAACGCGACGCGTAGTTAGGATTTTTTGGAGGTGCGCGTCAGGCTACGGCGTAGGGGTCTGCGTCGACGGCGTAGCTACAGCGTAGGTACGCCGTCGACCTGACGGAGAACCTTAAACTAGGCTTCAAGCAATGCAGGGGAACATGCTACACAACACAAATACTTACTTTCAGAAATACTTTGTTAAAAAACAATCTATTGTCAACAAGTGACAAAAATGCTATTTCCCTTACAAAACAACAACAAAACAACTTAACAGGGTAACCCCTGTAAAAAAATACAACATTGTGAGCCTCTGTTCTATTGGTGCACACTGAGATGAAGCTATCAGCTTTTGCATTGCGGCAGATGGTGGCTCACACTGTCGCGCTGTACTGTAGAACACATAATCCACTTGTATTGTGTTCAATCATTGTGTCATAATCGTACACGTACGTTGGATTCTGTCATTGTCACAAACAGATGTCGCCGTGAAGAGAGGGGGAAGAGGACAATGGAGAACGTTACAACATCTGGAGTCCAGAATGGAAGACGAAACAGTCACTGAGATTGTTTCCGTGTAATTAATGGCTTATCGTGTGTTTGTACTAACACTTTAAATATGTTTAATGGAGCCTTTTGGAATAGTTATAATTATAAAGGAACGGAAACGGGCCGAGTAATTTAAAGTAATTCTACAACTAACTTCTGTTGGTATCAATTACATTTTTTTAACTGCTGGATAGAACAGAATAGAAGCAGACAAAAATGAAGATACAATGTGTCAGGGGCAGAAGGCAGCGAGTCAGTATTAAATTCATGGAGAGATGGGGGAAGGATTGAGATTAATAGAATGATTGATTGCCTGAGCCAAAAAAAAAGGTGGGCTATTTTTCTCATCATCTTCATCCTTTCTCTCATTAAATTTCTGTCTTTCCTTCCATCTCTCAATCTGTGCATCACTTTGCCACTGGGCTCTCTTGCATCTGTCTCTCTTATTTGTGTAACTTTGTCACTGTGTCGTTCTGTGTCTCTACCTGTCTTCCTGTATCTCCTCTGTAAAGATTTAAAGTGTTATATTTTTTCTGTGTCTCTGCCTTTTGTCACGCTGCTCCCTCTCAGTCTCTCCGTCAATCAATTTATACAGTATTGTCGGTGTGAGTTAGGGATGTCTCGCTCATCGCCCACGCTCACAAACACACCGTTAGCTTAGCGAGAATACCGTGCACACACACACACACACACACACACACACACACACACACACACACACACACACACACACACACACACACACACACACACACACACACACACACACTCACGGTGATGTCTCGCAGAAGACACCGTTTCAGTGATCACTCTCAGATACACACACACGTTTCGAGACGGTTGTCAAAACACGCTTTTTCAACATTTTCCAACATTCAAATTGCAGACACAAAGCTCCTCCCACTCCACAACTTTCTCTTTCAGTCTTTTACAGTGTACGTTTTCCCTCTAGACCTTCGTCCTCTCTCTTTCCCTTTGTCATCCCCCTTCACTCTTGGGAGGCAATTACGGTTTTCCCCTGGACTCAAACTAATTAGCTTAAAAACTCCCACAAATAAATAAAGCATTCTCTGTGTGTGTGTGTTCCCTGTTTGTGTACCTACTATGTGCTTGTGCTTGCGTATAAATGTGTGGAAAATGAAGTTGAATATATAAATACTAATATGGCACAGATTTGGGCGAAGCTAAAACCTGCTAGAGTGTGCCTCCTGAAAAACTGCACTAATGTGCTGTGCGTGCACATACACACACACACACACACACACACACACACACACACACACACACACACACACACACACACACACACACACACGCACACACACTGTCATGGCTGTTCAGTATTGGTGAAAAGTATGCATCCCAGACATGCCCATCACAGCTTAATTTTGATCAAATGGGAAATGTGTACACAGACTTATACAGAGTAGCCTACTGTATCCGACAGCTCATTTTTCTCCACATGCAGGGCTGGTAGAACATAATGTCATTTTCACAATTCTCTAATATAAACATCTACACACATATGAGCTATACGTATAATTAAATAATTATACTGCTATTAAACTAGGTTGCAAACAACATCTATCTTACAACAAGGCCAACGTATCACCCATGAGCTTTGGTACCAGCCAGTAAATCAAATACATGTAAAGTAGGTAATCACCCTGCTTATCTGGGCTGAGGTATGAAAAATTCAAGCAAATGTGTGTGGAGTTGAGACCTGATACACAGCAATGAGAGAAAACAAGATTCCCAGGGTTGCATTTCTAGTGCATTTTGAGCGTTTTCCAACAGTCAGCCCATGCATAACAAGAACACATATCACACACACGCTATATATATATATATATATATATATATATATATATATATATATATATATATATATATATATATATACTAACGCTAACGCAGTAAGTAACGCAAGAAAGAATAAACATACCTATTTCTTGGAGCTCTAAAAGAAGCGCTTCCTCACAGGCATGCACATACACACAGAGAGACACAGAAGTAATTCTTGATTCCTCCAGGGGAACACTGGGTTACTCTTAGTAATAGCACTGTCTCTCCGTAGCCAAATTGAACATCAACACACACACACACAGACACAAAAACATGTGGCACCCTGGTGGTGAGGGGAGCGTGTCCCATTTTTTAATAACAAAAAAGCTCAGGGGAGCCGTGTGTGTTGATATCTAAATGACACTTACAGGTTGATGTGCTGTGGATGTGGCAGGGAAAATAACAGGCTTCCAGGCACAAGGGGAGGGAGGCCAGGCCTACATAGGGAATTCATGCAGCAATGAGGAGCTGATTAAAGTGCCTGGCAGAAAAACTGGCAGAGCTGCAACTAGACACACTCGATCAGAGCTAGCCAGGGAGTCTCAGTTCGCAGCGTAACGATACGAATCCGTGCAGGCACAAATATTGTGTTTCAACCGCCTATGCATCCACTGAGGGTCTAAAATAACATTTTAACTTCAACAGTTGTAGAGCAATTAGAATGATAAACTAATGTTATCTTGTGGGGAAACTCTTGTTTAACTACCTGGCAGGAGGTAAATCTGATACCCTACTTGCAAATTTTATTTACAGGTGGTATAACAAGCATACAAAGTAAATTCTAGGTGAAAGACAATGATGTTGCTTCATTTCGTTGTTTTATGTGATTCAATTGTTTGCAGAAATACATATTTGGGGTTATTTTATAGGTAAAGCAGTACTGAATGTAAAACCAGTGTGAACACAAGCCTTTCCTGTAGCAGTTAGCATTACCGGACGGCTTCAACTCTCGCTAATGTCAAGAGGAAATTAATTCACTTATATACAATCAGACCTGAACCCGCTGGGGGGACAAAAGCAGAGGTGCTGCTTCACACAGGCAATATAGTTAATGAGCGGGGCTATTGTTTGGGCTTCCTCCGGTAACTAAATTGATCACAGCAGACGGAATGCCATAAGGATCTGTCAGGCTCGACGCAGCAGATGACAGTGATTGATCAGCCTTGGACATGATACAAATGCTTTCACGTAATTGTTAAAAGCAGCATGTAACAAAAGCAGAAAACCTGATTTTTCTCAAGCCAGGAAATTATGAGGTAAATAGTCAAATCAGTCACAATCATTTGGGGATGTGTGGAGAATAATTGATTGTACATGAGAGAGAATACAAAAGCCCTGTTGGCCTAACACAGTGTACCCTGTAGTGTAATTAATGGTGACCTGTGGTTTGTGGCTTCCAGTGAGGCTGTAGAGCAATGATGTAATGAGTGAAATTGCCATTTTTTTAGTTAACTAAACAAATTCTGCTTATCAATTTTTTGGTGGAAAAAACCCTGCCTGAATGTATTTATATGTATGGACTATAACAGGATTGTAAGCCTGTGAGGCTCAGATAAACAGTGACTTGACATCACCACACAAATACTGTTAAAACCTCCAAGCACAATAGGTCCCATAGCTAGTTGATCATGTTAGCTATTCAGTATTCAGTGTATGTGAATGTCTATTCGTCTCAGTTCATACGCTTACGCTGAGAGGCAAAAGGCTCAATGAGACTTCAACAATATATACTGTACCGTGTTGGGCATCGCAAGAAACTAAAAACCAGCATCATCAGGTTTATTGGTGCAGAGAATCAAATGTGTCGCAGATGTCAAAGTAGAGGGTGAGAACGTGTACAGTATGCGTGTCACAGTCGTCACTTACACATTGTAGGTGACGATTGTGAAAAAGAAGAAAAGGAGTGGCGACTTTGCTCAGTGGTGACAATGCGCATCTGATTAAAAGAACGAGAGAGGGTGACGTGGGAGTGGGAAAGATGAAGTGGGTGAAGTGAATCGGGAAAGAAGGAATAGAATGAAAGAATATAGAGAAAAATCAGTGGATGAATATGTATGTATGTGTGTGTGTGTGTGTGTGTGTGTGTGTGTGTGTGTGTGTGTGTGTGTGTGTGTGTGTGTGTTCTACTATCTTAGCTACAGGTAGTAAATCATTAGAGACAGGAAGACAAGAGATCCTTACTTACGGCTGCGTTGTCACACACACATGAACACACACACAAACAGTCTACTTGTTCATTTTCCACCCCTGTCTGTGCACACAAACACACACACACACACACACACACACACACACACACACACACACACACACACACACACACACACACACACACACAGAGCTATTAGTTGTTTTGCCGTCGGTTTACAAACACTGAAATTAGCCACATATCTGCCAGTATGGACGTTAATCTCTGTCAACATCACCATTACATTTAACAGCATTATTATCTGACCTTGAAAAATGCATTTAATAGAGGGACCCGTGTGCACAGTAGCCCCTGAGCCCCTTTCCCCTTTCTCTCCTCTCAGCTTCACCCACGCCCCCCCACCATATACATCTCCATGGAGACTGCCGCCTGGCAACAGCTGGAGGAGAGCCAGTTGCCGCGGCGACACTAACGCCCAACGCCCCTACAGTGAGGAGAAGTGATGTCACTGGGAGGCCGGGATGGACCGACCGCTACAGGCCATGATGATCATTACTGAGAAAACTCTTCTCGTCCTTTATTAAAGCCGCCATCAGTCCTCTTCAATGACAGACTCTCTCTGTGCGTCTTAATTAGAGGTTGTTTCTGTGTTTGTTGATCTCTTTCATTCAGTCTCTCTCACTCTTTCTGTTTCTCTCCCTTAATCTGTCTTTGTGTCCTTTTGTCTCCCTCTCTGTCTTGATTTCCCTCCTCAGATCAGTTTAACTCAAGAAGCTTTAATGCCTCCCAACACGATTCTCATAAAAATGCAAAACACATTGCCTACATGCATCTCCATTTAAATTAAAACAGGCAAGGTTACATGTCTTGTATTATAAAATCAGAATTGTGACAACACATGCAAGAGAGATAATGTCTACTTAACTCTTATTCACATTCTACAAAGGAACTTTACACTATGTACACCAGGGGTGTCAAACATACAGCCCGTGGGCCGGATCCGGCCGCCAAGGGGTCCAGTCTGGCCCGCGAGATTGTTAAAATTGCAGAAAAAAAAGAAAGAAAGCTGAGCTGGGTCTCGAACCACTGATCAAAAGACGGGCACGCTAGGGCTGTGCGACATACCGGTTGAACCGGTATACCAGTCTCAGCTGTGCGTACGGTATGAATTGTCCACATACCGTCATACCAGTCACCGCTGTTTGGCAGCAACAACATTTAATGCTCACAGCTTGGAGCTGAAGGAGCAGCGGACCGAGCTACTTATGTCTCATGTTAACTCATTTGACTCAGGGTGTGCAAAAAATGACATCGCCAAAAGGCATGCTGGGTAAATGGCACCGCCCACACAGGAAGACTTTTCTTGTGAAGGAAGAAGTCTTTTCCAATGCAGCACAGTGGGCGGGCTTTACCCATCATGCCTTTTGGCGATGTCATGTCTTGCACACCCTGAGTCAACTTATATCCGTGAGACGTAAGTAGCTCAGACCGCTGTATCTACATGTGACTGTAAACATTAAATGTTGTTGCCAGCTGAAGAATGACAATAGTTGTTGCGGCCACGCATGCGCCACTAGTATCAAGGTATTCCCCTAGGTCCTAAATCCCTCCATGTTAGCACCCTATGTACCTATCAAAACAGCTGCTGGCCAGTTGCGGGCGGTGAATAACGATGGCAGTGACGGTCCTTTTTGACGTCAATAAATTAATGTGTTTATTTGGAAGAAAAATGCCGTGATATACCGTGAAACCGCCAGAATCTTACAAAATACCGTGATATGAATTTTTGGCCATACCGTCCAGCCCTAGGGCACGCTATACATTGACCCAGAGTCAGAATTCATTAGACCACTGACATTACTATAAATATTGCTCAACTGCGAGGGAATCTGCAGAGGAGAGCCCAGGCAGGTAAACAGTGGGCTGATGTCTGAATTTTTGGTCTTTATGTTTCTAGTTTATTGTAAAAATACCTTAAAATAGGGTTTATCATCCAAAAACCTTCACCAATGATTTAACCATAGAGAAATATTGTCATTATGTATGCGTTTATATGCTGTGATTTTACTGGTCCGGCCCACTTGAGATCAAATTGGGCAGCATGCGGCCCCTTCACTAACATGAGTTTGACACCCCTGGTGTACACGATCGTAGCCAAATTACTTAGATTAAGGTGAGCAATGGAGCGTTTTGGTCAAAAACATCCATGTATTCTCATCATTTACTTGTGTAAAAGTTACAATACCACACTGTGAAAATACAGGTCATGGTGGATTCTCCATTTGACTTCAGCGAAGAGCTCAGTCTCACCAGCCTTATATGCACAATATACTCAAGAATCAGAATTATACTCATACTAGTTATGTGATTCATATTTTATCAGTAGATTATTATTATTTATGCATTGATATATAACCCTTTTAATGTTGTACCGGAGCTTCATGCACTGTTGGGCGGGTTAATCCACAACAGTAACTCATACAATAAATTGATCACAATATTACTATGTATTGGTGTCAGTGTTATTATCCAAAGTAGCTCTTACTGTCACACATTCCACCACATCATATATTGTTTTTCTATCCTTTGTCTGCCTAATTTTCCCCGATAGCTCCCTGGATCTGTTTGTCTCCTATATGAGAGACCGAGTCTGTGTGTTCCTTCAGCTCCAAAATGTTCACACATACTCATACATGTTCAGCTTACTGCCTCTCCGCATGTTGCAAACAGGACTCCTGGTGTCTTGTATTTCTGACCAATTACATTAATCACTAAAACCTCTCACCTACACCTGAAGAGGATGGGGCTGGGTCTACAGTTTTGACTTCTGCTGTTCATAAAATACCCGTGCACTGGTTTGCTACTCTGTATTCACCTCTTTTTCTTGTCACCACTGGCATTGCCACCCATCACTCTCCTCTGTTGGACAGCTGTCCTACACCCTGCCTCCATGTTCCCATCCCACCCTCCACTTTATCATGTCACCCACTCCTCTTCTCATCTCCCTCCCTGCAGTCATAAGTGGATGTTGTTCACCGCAGAGCTCAGTCTCACCAGCCTTATAAGGGATGTGCAGTGGCACATCCCTTATTCCAATCAAAACTGAGCCACATCTTATTCCATGCACATGAGCTTACACACATACACACATAAACCCAACTTGCAGATAATAACAGAGCCAATCTTAGCGTCTGAAACACATAGACACACACAGCTGGACATTCATTTCCCAGACCCGAACCATTTTTTCCCCATCCTTTCACTGTTTCACGTCTCGCCCTTAGTTTAACCTCAATCGGATCCTAATCTCGAGCCTAAAACAGAGCCGTAGCTCGAACACATGTTCCTATGACAAGGGTCTAAATCTCAATAAAAGGTTCTCACACAGATATAAATTCAGCACACAGACCGCTCTCTTCTTCGTCATGGTTGGCCAGTGACCCCAGGAGAAAATGAGAGCGAGGAAGGCAAGGAGTCAAAGAAGTAAAGGCGGAGAAGAGAAACAGGCGTGTGATGAGGGAGGCAACAAGGCAAGACAGAGTGGTCCTGCCTCAGTTAGCACGCTAACGTGATCTGAAATATACTGCGCTAAAACAGATTTAATTAATAGGGCGGCACAGGGTCTGTAGCTAAGCTAATGCTAAAGGTAATGAAGAAATTAACACGGGTGCTAATGCTAGTGGAAGTGCTGCAGACAGTATAGTCTAGTTACTGGGGTGGAAGAGATCAGTGCTAAATGGCCTGTGAATTAAGTAATTTGCTCTCGAGTAACTAATGTCATTGTCTCGGAGCAGCAGTGGAGTCCCGGGAAAACAAATACCGGCAGATACCTTTGGTATACATCAATGCACATACTACGCATATGCAAAAAGGCACTCAAACAGGCTTAAAGACCAATTTCTAAGCAAACATGTTCAAATAGAATGGGAGAGATTTAGTATTTCTCCCTCAAACTTATTCCAATCCAATATTTCCAATAGTGCAGGGAATTCTTTGAAACAGCTATTAGACCGT